>NC_089198.1:32898756-33198756 GCF_963930695.1 Labrus bergylta | reverse complement strand
ACCTCTGCTCTTTTGTAAAGATAAAATAAAGATTGATAAAGAAAAAAAAGCTCATGTTGATTTGGCTCTCAGAAAGAAACAATGAGATCACTCTCCTCAGAAAGAGAAGTGGTGGTGGCACCTTTTTGTTGTTTAAGATGAACAACCGGTGCCATTTTATACGAGACTCTTTACCCAGACACCGGCTGTTAAGTTTGGTAAACTCACTCTAAACTTCAATTTAGTTTGAGTCTCCGAGCAGGAGCTGTCGACTGCATCAGCAGTTTTCCCATTCTTGTCCTCTCCTGCATCCCCACATACGAGGGGCTGAGCTTTTCACCGGAGACGGGAGCTTTGCCGAAGAAAATATTAATGCAGCGAGGAGGGATGTGGAGCAGCCGGGGGAGAGCGTATTTGCATTATTACCTGAGACTGTTTGACTGTGTGAGGCCTGGAAAAGATGATTTGTGAGGCTTGAATGCTCAATTTTTTTCTTCCCCCCAAACCTTTTCTGTCTGCTCCCACACAATAGCCTGAATCACACGTGGACTCCCTCAGCTGTGTTATCAGGATGTGTTTGTGGTTATTCAGCATTTTGAGCTCGTCTGAACACACAGTATTCACCCCCCCGCTAATGCATAATAGATAGAACCAGCTTCTAATGGGAATGAGAGCGTTGTTTGTTCATTCAGGATGGAGAAGAACCCACTGTTCTTTTGACTGCATGGTGTTCATTTAATAACAGAAGTAACTCAATCGAGTCATAATCGCCTCCGCTACCCTTTATGAAACTGCCCGGGTGGAGTCTGGAAATGAAAGCCACCACATTATCCTTCTTCTCAGGTTCATATTTGAGGGATCTACTCAGAAAGGTTTTCATGCTGTGATGATTCAAAAACACATACTTGTATGTGTGCTTTTGTCAGAGTGAATAATGCTGCAGTACATATTTTAATCCTCTTACTGAAAAGCTATTTCAGCTACATGAAAACAAAGATCTCCATTTTGCATTTAACATCCAAGAAGTCCACTTTTATAGACATTCAGTTTAACATTTACGAGTTGGTCATTTTCCTGAGGACACATTAAGCTGTCGATGATTCACCCTGACTCACTAATCGTGTTCAGCCTCTAAACGGTTTTACGTCCCTCCTCATGATTTTAAACAATCCAAGTTATCAACCAGGTCATCTATGGACTCTTTGCACAGCGGCCTCTACCATCAGTGCGTGAATGTGTATGAATGGATGAGTTAATACTGATGGACTCTTTACTCAGCAGCCTCTACCATCAGTGCGTGAATGTGTATGAATGTATGAGTTAATACTGATGGACTCTTTACTCAGCAGCCTCTACCATCAGTGCGTGAATGTGTATGAATGGATGAGTGAATACTGATGGACTCTTTACACAGCAGCCTCTACCATCAGTTTGTGAATGTGGATGTGTGACATGCGGTGGAAATGTGCTTGAGTAGTCAGAAGACTAGAAAAGAAATGTCGATGTTTTGTTTTTTTCTGAGACGCCAACATCGACCCACCTCTTAAACCACATAGAGCGTTCAGCTCAGGGGAAGACATGTCGCTGCACGGATACGACGGTTTTTGAAGTGACAGGAGCCATTTAGCGGTCCAATTCCTTGTTTGAGCATGTTTGCTTTGACATCTCCTGCAGACCGTACTCGAGTACGCACAGGGTTGGGAAGAACTGGATTACATGTAACAGCGTTACGTATTCAAAATACAAAATAAGAGTAACTGTATTCCGTTATAGTTACAGTTTAAATTAGTGTATTCTGAATACAGTTTCTTTCTCAAAAAAAGGATTACTTGTAGGGATTACTTTACGGCACTACACGCAGGTTGCACTGTGCGGATGCAGAAGCAGGTGGCATTATGTGCGCAGGTATGCTGTAAGTCAATGCGCGAGAGCACTTTCCACACAACCGAATGACAATGGCAGAGGATGAGAAAAACGACCAGTAGGAGGACAAAAATGCATTTTTGGCATGGAAATTCAGAGAACATTTTACCTACAAACCTGGTCAAGAAGGCCGCAACATCAGTGTTTACATGTTTCAAATGACAGAAAAATAGATGGCATGCCTTTATTTTTTAATTTTATTCAATATTCTAATCGTTAAGGAAGAGGAACACCATGATTAAACTACAGGCTATTGTTGCCATATAGCCAAAGAAAACTGAACATTCACAGCCTCTGCATTGTATAGAATTTCAACATTGACATTTATGTCGTCCTATTTCCCTCTTTTCACCAACATTATATTTTAAACTAGGATTTCCTTTTTCTCGGGTTGCGCGTCTCTCCCCCAGCTCGCCCCCTCTGGTGCGCTCCTCTCCATAATGCGCTCGTCTCCTCCCTCTAAAGCCTGCTGCTGCTCCTCTGTAGGACGCTTGGATTGGGGGCCCTCATCACTGTTTGTACCCCCGTCTTCAATACCTCTTTCCAGGGCATTTATGTCCGATCAGACACAGCGCTGGCCAGCTGTCTGGTGCGCAACAACGGCCCGAGTGTAGAGCACCCGTGCCACAGAGGACACAGCTCACACCTCCTGCTCAATGTATGACGCTTCATTCTTAAGATGAAGGGAAGAAAAGAGAGGCCCTGTTTAATGTCGAGGTTTTCTTATAACCAAAATTTTCTTTGTAATATTCAGATTTATCTCCAATAACTCAAAAGTATTGTGCGTTTATTTGCCTCTCCCACTGATACCTATTTTGCGCTTGCAGTCATCCTGCTTTCTGTCCAAACTATCCGTGATGTAAACCAGTAGAACACGCAAAAACCTAACTTACATAGTACCGCCTCCACAAGGTTTGCACCTGGTGTCATTCACACAAATGTTCTTAGTAGATCACCCGCAAAAGGCTCACCAACCAAACATGCAAATTTTTGGAGTGAACACGCAATTTAGTACTCTTTACTTGGGAGCTTAGTAAATCTGGCCCTTAGAGTATAACAAGTGGCAAAATGAATGATGAAGGAAAGCACATTTGGCAGAATTAAAAACAATCCACTAGTGGTGGAACTCTTCTGTTGTACATGCCAGCAGCCTACCATTTAGTCTATAAATTTATTGGCACCACGAGGTTGCAGGACAAAATTTACCACATTTGTGTTTTGTGTACTTGCATAACTTTTTCTCTTAAGACAGTAATTAGATCGTTCTCCAAAGCATGTGTTAACTAAATTCACTGTTCCAGAAAAACACGCTCAGCTAAATGATTTTAAAGTAAGCTAAAAGTAATCCAAAAGTATTTAGAATACATTACTTTACTTGAGTATTTCAATGGAATGCATTACAGATTACATTTTAGGACATGTAATCAGTAATCTGTAGCGGAATACATTTTAAAAGTAACCCTCCCAACACTGAGTACGCATGATTCATGCTCGAGGCTATCTCTTCAATCAGACCTGGGCTCGGTACCTACAGTACAGTACGTTTGTGTTCACACCGATCAAATGAACGGCACTTTGGGTCTAGTGTACTCAGAGCTCGACCGGGTCCCTAATGTTAAACCACCCTAATAAGATGTCAAATCGGAACTTAAAGGGATACTTCACCTGTTGAAACATGAATCTGTATTGACATTGGGTCATATATGTAGTAGAAATGTGAAATACATTTTGAAGTTGGTGCCTCCTTGGCCGAGAAAAGGCAGAAAGTGTCTTTTTGGCTCATGTGGATGAAAGACACCAAATCCCAGAATGCATAGCACCGCAGGCCACTCCCACTGAGGTCTTCTATTTACAGACATTTACTACAACACATAAGGCCATTTCCTCAACTGATACCGAGATTTCTTCCAGAATTGATCTTGGAAATTCCTGTCAGAAAACAGACTCTTTGTCTGTGTCCATAGGCAAACAGTGAGAGCACCGACACTACCAGTCCGCCCCAAACAGTCCTTCAAAATCCCCTTCATCCAAATGAGTGTGAAGTTGAAACATACTTTTTTCGCCATTGTCAGTTTTTTCTCAGCTTTCTCCATAGAGCCTGTTAGCATAGCTTCCTAGCAATATGGCGGATGTTGCGTTTTCGATTCTGAGAGTGAGTTCCCACCCACTGATCTGTGATTGGTCTTTAGCTTCAGTGGTCGAAAATATGAGGAACTAAAGATGTAGTTTCACCCCACTAACCACAGCAGCCGTCGATGATGCAAAATGGCGTTTTTTGCATCATCTGAGGCTCCTTTTGCAGATGTTGTAGCCAGAAACTCAGGCGGATGCTGAAAGGTTGTTTCACTTGTCTTCACTTTATTTAAGCGTTTAAAAAAGACCCAGTACCTTCATTCACTCTGCCTACGAGTCTCTTCAGCTGCTGAATAATAATTACAGCTTTCTTGCTAACTCTGGAGCATCACAACAACAACAACACTCTTCTTCTCTGAACTTCTGCATGTCACTGTCTCTCACTCACAGACACCACCTTGTGGCATTGATTATGCAGCGCATTTAATTAATAACATGTCAACATCAACTGCTTGAATAATGTTTCAGATCAGAAAATTCCATTAACATTAGCAACTTTGACAATGAATTCAAATGGATTATAAACTTAGGAATTTCAAAATGACGAATAAAACAAAAATTTGTTTGTGGGGTCCCTGATAACCAAACAGTAAACATCAATGTTCTCAATTGACCTGTCACACAGACAAGAAATACATTGTAGACCTCCATTCAATCAACATTTTAAAAGTTGCTTTCTCCTCTTGAGGACAGACCTGAGAAAGCTTACATTTATACTTTTAAGAAAAAATGTCATCATAATGTTCTCATGTCACTTCTTAAGAACCATTCGTTGGGTCAGGAGGAGGGTCAGCAGGTCCAAGTCCGAGGCCAAGCTTCCCTCCATGTGGAGAGAGAGTTCATGCTGCAAGTGAAAGAGTTCAAGTAGCTCTGGGTCTAGTTAACGGGTGAGGGTAAAATGGATCGTGAGATTGATAATAAAAATATTAATAATACATTGGACTTGTAAAGTGCTTCTCTGAATACTCTAAGACACTTAACAAAGACCAACAACAAAAGAAAATAAAGAAAACAAGAGAAAGAATAAATAAAGTGAAAGACGGGGGATGAAGACAGAGTTTCTCTGTGGTTGTAGACAATATTGAAGAGGTGAGTTTTAAGGGATTTCTTGAAAGTTGAGTTTGAGGGGGATGTTTATTGGGAGTGATTAAACGTATAAATATGTTGTATTTTATTACAATGTTTGCACTAAAATATCTACTTACCAAAGATTTACCAAAGACAGAGAAAAGCTGCAGTACTGTTGCTGTATGTGCTGCTGTGATAATAATAATAATAATAATAATAATAATAATAATAAAAATAAAGTTTATTTATAAAGCACTTCACAAACCAACGTCACAAAGTGCTTTACAGAAAAATAAATCCCAACAGTCAAATACACAACAATAAAATTCTATTAAAAAAGCATGAAAAATAAGAAAACAGTGCAGCAATCATCCAATTAACAGAGAAAAGAGAAACAACCGAGTCAAAGATTGGCTAAAGTTAACAGTAAAACAAATAAAACATCATGGATGAAACAAGGATTATAAGAAGGCCTTATGATAAAAATATGTTTTTAAAAGTGATTTCAAAGAAGATACTGATGTAGATAGTCTGAGATCCTCAGGCAGGTCGTTCCACAGCCGAGGAGCCCGAGCTACAAATGCTCAATCTCCTTTAGTTTTCAAGTTTGAGGTGTGAACAGTTAGTAGGTTCCTGCCTGAGGATCTCAGGCAACACACTGGCTAGTAAGGGGACAGCAGTTCAGAAATATATTCTGGGGCCTAACCGTGAAGTGCTAAGTAAAACCTTAAAATCAATCCTAAAAGAAATGGGTAGCCAGTGTAAGGTCATTAAAACAGGAGTGATATGTTCTCTCTTCTTTGTTTTTGTTAAAAGTCTCGCGGCTGAATTTTGCACGATTTGGAGACGGCTGATTAATTTTTGGTTTATACCTGTTAAAAGACCATTACAATAGTCTAATCTTGAAGAGATAAAAGCATGAATGATTGTTTGTGTGTCGTTAAAAGATAGCATTGATCTTATTCTAGCAATATTCCTGCGGTGGTAATAGCATGACTGGACAATTTGTTTTGTGTGTTTCTCAAAGGTTAGATTTCTCTCAAAGGTCACTCCCAGGTTTCTGACATTTTGCTTCACATTAAAGGATAGAGGACCAAGGGGGGAGAGGACATCTGGGTGCAACTTATCAGTGCCAATTATTAAAATTTCAGTTTTGTCAGCATTTAATTTGAGGAAAATTTACTGACATCCATTTCTTAATGTCATTAAAACAATTTCTGAGGTCTTCTAGGTTTGGAGAAGCCCTTTGGTCAATTGGGAGATACAGCTGTGTATCATCAGCGTAGCAGTGAAACTGAATGTTGTGTCTTTGTATAATTTGGCCAAGAGGGAGCATATAGAGAATAAAATTGGTCCCAGTATCGACCCTTGGGGGACTCCACAGTGAGGAGAAGCATGTTCATCAATAGACACAAAACATTTCCGATCTGATATATAAGAGTAGAACCACTTCAGAGCTGTCCCAGATAAACCAACCCAGTGATGAAGCCTCTTAGTAAGAATTTTATGGTCCACTGTATCAAATGCTGCACTTAAATCTAGCAGTACAAGGACAGAGCATACACCAGTATCAGCCATTCTTAAAAGATCATGTGTTACTCTAATAAGCACAGTCTCAGTACTAAGTTTTTGTCTGAAACCAGACTGGAACTTTTCATAAATGCCATTATTTTTCAGCAGTATTCCAAGCAGTTGCATTGCGATAGTTTTTTCCAGAATTTTTGTAATAAATGGTAACTTTGAGATTGGTCTATAGTTGCTGCAGTCCAATGGACCGAGGCCGGGTTTTTTAATAAGTGGCTGAACACAGGCAGTTTTCAAGTATTCTGGGACATGTCAAGAGGATTGAATGTAGCCAGGGTGCTGTCACATCCATTAACTCCAAGAAGTACTTAGAGGGCAGTACATCAACAGGGCTTGTAGAGCGCTTTAGCTGTGTAATTGTAGTTATAAGATCATTAAAAGAAACTGGTACAAAACTTGTTAAAATTTCACGTTGGGACAGGGGACATCAATAAAAGAATCAGGGGCTATTATTGTTGATTGTATCTCACTGATATTATCATTAAAGAAGTTTAAAAATTCAAGAAATTCTTCAGGGGATGAATTACCTTGAAAACATACAGGATTTAAAAGACGGTCTACTGTGTTAAAAAGGGCTCTGGGGCTGTGCTTATTAGTATGGATTAAAACAGAGAAATTGTTGTTTTTTGCATTCCTGACCTGCTCATTAAAAGGGATCATACATGCTTTCATTTCTTGGTAATGTACCTCAAGTTTTGTCCTCCATCTCCGCTCCACCTTTCTGCATTCTCTCTTGTACTTACGAACATCACTGTTGATCCAGGGTACCAACTAAGTCTTAAAAGGTGCAACGTAATTTAAGGTGGATTTACAGAGTAGATTAAAATCATTCATTGGAGTCTCTGTGTCTGAGGAATTACATATAATTCTGTCAGGAAAACTGGATACAAATTTTGGGACCATTCATTAAAAATGCAAGACCGTTTTGCTTCTGTCTTTTTCTGAAATTTGGTTGAGACAATGCTGTCAAATAAAAGACACGAGTGATCTGATATGAACAGGTCAGTCATGCATGAGTGTTTAGACTCAAACCATAGGTAAAAACCAGATCCAAGGTATGTCCACGGTTATGTGTAGGCCCATGGACATGCTGCTTTAAACCAAAAGAATCAGCCGCGATAAAAACAACATGTAAATAATAATAGAGAGAAACACTCCCGCCAGCCAGTAGGTCATCTTTTGTCAGTGTTTTGATTGAGAGCCCCCTGGTGGTGGGATTTACACACTGTGCGTTTAATTAAGGTCTGAATGGTATAATATCAGTAACCTTATGATGTACAAGAAGCTGATTGATTCATTGAATCTGACTCGCAAATGTTTGCCAGAGGTAAAAGTACTTTAACCACGATGTGAAAGTTCTCCGCTACAAGTTAACGTTCTTCATTCATGGTCAGTGAGGTCATCAGTATGACCTAAAAGAACTCAAAGTACAGAGTATAATCACAAACTAAATCAGCCATTAGTCTGATTTTAAAAACAAATATATTTTGTCTCATTTAAATATATGCCGCACTGCTGAATATATCTGTATGTAATAAGAAGGAAGTCTTGTGTGAGGTCATCAGAGTCTACATAGAGCGGGTCCAGATAGATCATTGGACTTCACCTCAGGAGACGCTGTTGTTCCCTTCTTCCTGTACCGCCAGTCAGCAGCATGTCGCCATGCACACTGATTGAACATTGTAATCTTGAGTCAGTCTTGTGTTTGCATGTGCCAGTTCTTGTGCAGTCATGTCTGTGACACATGAATGATCAGCCTCCCATGGATGAATATTAATCATCTGTTCTACCCTGCAGTGGCCAGTTCTCTGCTGCTGTTTATCAAGCAACAGCTCAAATCAACTCACCTTGGCAACCGAACGTGGCTAATAAGCTCAGCTGTGGCCCGTAGCTAGAACATGAAGAAAATCAAAGAGTGTTTTTCTCCTAACAGAAATCAATATCCAGGGCAGGTGGAGACCTCTCTGTTACCCTGCATGGTCAGTCTCCTATCACCTGGAATCAAAGCGACTCGTGAGGCGATGGATCCACAGAAAATAAAAAGACTAAACATCGGGTGGAATCAGAAATACTTAATTAATTCCAAGGGGGAATTAGGTCGCTACAGTATAGCTCTCAATCACAATATAGAAGTAAGAAATATAGAAATACATGGGCAGAAATAGGTACCAAAGCGCAGAGTATCCGAAGAAATAATAAGCACAGCTCAGTAAAGACAGTGTTATCCAGCCTGTAGCCATGCTCACATGAATGACTGAGGAAAATGATTGGCCGCGTTACACACAGATTGCACAGTTGGGCTAAGATGTACAACGGAGAAGTTTCCAGTTGTTGAGGTGAAATAAGTCCAGGGCCCAGACTGAGTGTCTGACTCTTAAAGGGAGGGGTTATAGAGTTCGATGGCATTCTGTGGTGCGTCATGGGGGGATGAGTCCAGCACTGAATGTGCTCCTGTGTCCGACCAGCATTTCGTGGAGTTTGTGTGAGAAATAGTCCAAGATGACACACAGCAAGGACAGCATCGACCCTCTCTGACAGCGCCGTCAGAGAGTCCAGCTCCGCCCCCCACAACGTCACCGGGCCTGCAAATCCATTTGTTGAGTCTGTTGGAGTCCGCTACCCTCAGCCAGCTGCCCCATCACACAACAGCAAACAAGCATAGCACCACAGTCTCATAAAACATCCTCAGCATCGTCCTGCAGATGTGAAAGGACCTAAGCCTTCTCAGGAAGACCAGGCGGCTCAGGCCCTTCTTGGCCTTGGATTACATTTTAACAGAAGCTGGAGAGGTGGATGAAGAAACACTTATTCATATCTAAAGGAACCAGCTGAGATAGTTTGGGTCACATAGTCTGATAATGGTTGCTCCGTTACCCAGCACATCTTACTTTAAGAAGACTGAGTGTCAGACACACTGAAGAGACTGAAGTTACCACTCTACCTAACAAAGAGGCAGAGAGCTGCTTCTTGCAGGAAGAGCATGAATTAAGAGAGTGAAGAAGTGAAGCGCAGAGGTTGGAGATATCTGAGGTGATGTGAATCAATGTAAAGTAATGTTTAGAGACATTTCTAGAACAAGCACAATGCATTTTGTGAAGATGGTCCGCCTTGGAAAGAGAAAAAGGGCAATTTCTGCAGGAAGCAAAGCAAACTTAAGGCAATGGATTACTTCGACATTAAACTACGACTGCTTCAGGTTTTAACGCAGCTCATGAAATCGTAAGGCATGGGAAGGAGGACATGAAATAAACAATAAAGCAATAAAATGTGCTATCAGAAGATCGAAACTTAGACCACCGCTCCCTCTCTCTCAGTCGCTCGACCACTCACGCTGCATGTCGCTCTGCCCGACCCTGATAACAGCAAGTGAGATGACAGAGTGCTGAGAAGTTGTTCTAACTATGAGAGTTATTGAATGTAATGTGGTAAAATATATAAATGAATGTTCATTTAGATCTATTAGTAATGTGAACGGGCTTAGACAGGATACATAAACTTCATTGAGAGACTCAAATATATTTTTCGGCTCAAGACAGATTTATTTTTTTCGTCACGTCACGTGACTATTGCGCATGCGAAAATCTCGATGACGATGCTGAAACGATATATTGTGCAGCCCTAATCCTTAGTAAGGAAAAAAGGAAAGTATTTTATGTTCACTTGTTTTTATTTATTCTTTAATTCAATCTGGGAAGAACAAAAGTCAGGAAGTATCAATGTAATGGTCCAGATCCATGAGTGTCTGAATGTATTCAGTTAAACCTTCACATTATCTTCTGAACGTGGCTTCTCATTTAAAACAAATGTAACACACTTTATTAATCCCTGAGGTTTTCGACAGCTTCTCACACACATTGGTCTGAAATACACATGTGCACTCCCTGTGGATATTAATGGAGTGCTGTTACACACTGCACGGGGAGCTGGTGCCCCCCTCAAGGGCACAATACTCTGGAAGTGACCTGCACCTCTCCAGTAACCAACTTCCATATTTATACCGGGACTTTAAATGGCAACCCTACAGTTCCCCAGCTCCCAGCCCCAAACTTTCAACGGGCACAACAACCAACAACATCATGGAGGTCCAGAAACAGATTCCTCCTCTGACTGATGGAGAGGCAGTCAGCTTGGACTACACCGGTTATCTCACTGCCACCTGGACACTGAAGGGGACAGTAAATGGAAAGAGTTTGTGAAGAACCAGAATCTAACAGGAACTTGGTCTTAAGGTCTAAATCACAGCAGGAACTCTGGACTAACAAATCTGTCAACCCCAAAAAACATTTAAAACCTCAGAGAGGAAAGTCTCCACCGAAAGATAAAATAATAAAGACGATGAGAGAGATCGTAAAAGTAAAAAGCCACAGAGGGAGGGCTGAACACGCTCGGATAAAGGAATTATCTTTCAGAATTTTCCTTTGGAGTGTGTGTGTGTGTGTGTGTGTGTGTGTGTGTGTGTGTGTGTGTGTGTGTGTGTGTGTGTGTGTGTGTGTGTGTGTGTGTGTGTGTGTGTGTGTGTGTGTGTGTGTGTGTGTGTGTGTGTGTGTGTGTGTGTGTGTGTGTGTGTGTGTGTTTCTAAAATCCCGTTCCACAGTAAATCTGTTGTCACCACAGATGGTTCCTGATGAGCAACAGGCAACACAGATTTTTTCCAATACCGCCCAAACTAAGTCAAGGACACAAACACACGCACACAGAAACATGAATGACTAACACACATTAGAAAATGTCCTTTTATTTGACGAACAGAGATCTGTATTCATGTGAAATTAAACATTCACTGCTACTTTCAACACTAGTGTCAAGGTTGTCGGAAAACAAGGAGAGGTGGACCCAAGTGCAGAATAACAAAACACTATTTAATTTAAAAAAAGGCAACCAAAACTTACAATGAAAATTTCCAAACTGAAAAAATTCCAAAAAGTGTCAAAACAGGAAGCCACGAGAAATCAATAGGGAGCATGAGGAAAACTAACATCTGACACTAACATACACATGGGACATACGACATACAACAATGATCTGACACAGAGGGGAAGAAACTTTGGCCCTTTTTCAAACCAGCCACTACACCCTCTCCCTACCCACTACCCCTCCATTTGCGCGTCCTCACGGAGGGTCCACCATATTAAGTCCGTCCCAAACCAACTAGCGGGGAGTGGTAGTGGGTTATAAAACCCTCCACCAGCGAGTGTGCACCTTTGACGACTTTCGGATCACGTGCAACGCCTATTGTGTCCGGTCGTCATGGATGAAGCAACCTGTGAGTTCAAGTGTCAATAAACACTGCTCCAACTAAGATAGACATTTAATATCCTCATACAGACGTTAACAACTTCACATGTGTTTTGAGGATCAAATTAATGTTTATTTATTGTAAAGTGTTTTATATTTACAGGGACTGTTGCAAAAACAAAAGAATATTAACTCATGTTGCAGACAACTTTTCACTGTTAATATTTATTTCTTATTTTTCTACTTTTGATGTCTTTGTGAAATCTTAATTCAGCAACAAAAAAAATACACTTTTTGCTGCTCTGATGTTCAACAATAATATCCTTGTCTTTGCATTAATTTAGGACACCCTAATCTAAAGATTTAAATAAATTAACTGAAATTATAAATTACAATAAACAATGTAGGCTCAATCTAATTGTTTTGTTATAAGTCTACACTAATATAATTAAAGAAGAAGAATAATGGTCTAAGCTACATAAGTATTTTTACAGAATACATTAGCTACCAAAAAAAGCTGTTCCCGCAAGATACCGCTGATTAACCATGGTAACACACAGTTCCTGTTTCCACCTGAGAGAGGGAAGTTTTTCCCAAAGCCTGCCACTATATTTCTACCCTACACCTTGATGAAGGAGACTTCATTCAGCTGAGAGTGTCACTTCTAACGGAGTGCACTCCGTCACGGAGGGGGAGGGTGTAGGGGTTGGTTTGAAAAACCAAACCTTACACCCACCGTCAACCTGTCTTTTGGACCCAATCCCAACCAAGCTGTTTAAGGAAGTATTTCCCTTAGTTAGCAACTCTATATTAGTTATGATCAATTTGCCTTTACTGGCAGGCTATGTAACAAAGGCATTTAAAGTAGCGGTAATCAAACCTCTAACTATAGGCCTATATCCAACCTTCCTTTTATCTCGAAGATCCTGGAGAAGGTGGTAGCTAAACAGCTGTGTGACTTTCTCCATGACAACAGTTTATTTGAGGAGTTTCAGTCAGGATTTAGAGTCCACCATAGTACTGAGACTGCACTAGTTAGAGTTACAAACTATCTACTTCTAGCTTCAGACAGATCTAGCTTCTCTGTGCTCGTCTTGTTAGATCTTAGTGCTGCTTTTGACACCATTGACCATTGGATCCTGTTGTACAGACTGGAGCATTTGCTTGGAATTACAGGGACTGCTTTAAGTTGGTTTGAATCCTACTTATCAGACCGATCTCAGTTTTTACATGTTAATGATGAGTCCTCTATGCACACTAAAGTTTGCCATGGAGTCCCACAAGGTTCAGTGCTTGGACCAATTCTCTTTACATTATATATGCTTCCTCTGGGAAATATTATGAGGAAACACTCCATACAGTTTCATTGTTATGCAGATGATACTCAGCTCTATGTATCAATGAAGCCCGATGGCACCAAAGTTGTGTCAGCTAGAAACGTGCCTTAAAGACGTTAGGACCTGGATGACCAGAAAGTTTTTGCTACTTAACTCAGACAAGACTGAAGTTATTGTGCTAGGCCCTAAGAACCTCAGAGAGACTTTTTCTAGTGATTTGACTGTCCTTAGTGACATCAGCCTGGCATCTAGCACCACTGTTAGGAATCTAGGAGTTCTATTTGATCAAGATATGTCTTTTAGCTCTCACATCAGGCAAGTTTTAAGAACAGCCTATTTTCACCTTCGTAATATATACAAGATCTGGAATATCCTGTCGCAAAATGATGCAGAAAAACTAGTTCATGCATTTGTTACCTCCAGATTGGATTATTGTAACTCTCTTTTGTCAGGGTGCTCTGGCAAGTTTCTAAAGACTCTTCAACTGATCCAGAATGCTGCAGCTCGTGTACTGACCAGAACCAGGAAATGGGTCCACATTACTCCTGTCTTGGCTTCTCTGCACTGGTTCCCTATACAGTCTAGAATATAATTCAAGATCCTTCTTCTCACTTACAAAGCTCTAAATGGCCAGGCACCATCTTATCTTAAGGAGCTACTAGTGTCATACTATCCCTCGAGAGCGTTGCGGTCCCAGAGTGCAGGCCTACTGGTGGTACCTACAGTCTCTAAGTGTACTATGGGGGGTAAAGCCTTCAGTTATCGGGCTCCTCTCCTCTGGAACCGCCTTCCAGCCGGGGTCCAGGAGGCAGATACAGTCTGTATTTTTAAGAATAGACTTAAAACTTTCCTTTTTGATAAATCTTATAGTTCGTGCTGGTGTAGAACTGGCACCTTGAGCCTCTCTCTCTCTCTCTCTTTCTCTCTCTCTCTCTCTCTCTCTCTCTCTCTGTGCATATACAGTACATCATATTACTGCATGTATCTATCTGTAAATCTCAGTCACTAACCACCTACTTTCCTGAGAGCTCTTGAGCTCTCTTAGGCTCCTCAAGATCGTTGGTTGACAGCCTGCCAGAACTTATCCCATCTCTCCCCCTATCCCTTTCCAAGCCCAGTGCAGTCTAGGCCTGTGAAGGCTGTTTCGTCATGAGCCGGGGATCCGGTCGAAGATTTCTGCCTTTTATTAAGGCAGTTTTTTCTTACCACTGTAACTGTTGCTGCTTTGCTAAAGTGCTCATGATGGATAGGCCGGATCTTTGTAACATAACAATGAGTAAGGTCTTTTTACCTGCTCTTCTTTAATGTTAACAGACAAAGAGTAAGGTATTTTACCTGCTTTTTGTAAAGTGTCTTGAGATAACACTTGTTATGAGTTGACGCTATACAAAAATAAATTGAATTGAATTGAATTGAATTGAAAAAGGGCCACAGAGACTAAATAGACACAGGGGTAATCAGACACAGGAGAGACTAATAACACAGGTGAAGACAATGAGGGTAATCAACACGGAGGGAAACACACAGAGGCAGGACAAGAAACACTGAGGACAACTACAAACTAAATCATGAAATACTAAAGACACACAGAACTCAAGATTCTAACAAAACACACTGGAACACAGAGATACAGGAGGATAATAAACAGAAAACACTGAAGACAAAAATAAGAAATTATCAACACTAGGAAACATTAACACACAAGGGAAACAAGAAACACTGGGATAAAACTCAAATACAAAAAACAAAACCAAATCATGACAACAAGTCTATAGATGTTTGCACAGGTCTGATAGCTTGGCGGTCGCAGCCCGTGTACAGAGGCTATAGTCCTCTTCACAGCGGCATTGAGTTCAAATCTGGCCTCTGCTCTTTGCTACATGTCATCCCCCACTCTCTCCTCCCAACATTTCCTGTCTCTCTTCAGCTGTACCCCAGCAAGTGCGCCCGACCATTGGAGCCTATTTTACTCGTAGCCAAACCTTGTATAGCAGGGTCACATGATGTCATTTGGCCTGAAAATACCTTTTTCCATAAGCTTACATCAGGAAAGAGACGTCTGCAGTCACAAATATTTTTGTAGACATAACAAACACACATCAGAGCCTAGGGACTGCGACCTGCGGTGTTCAAATCGCTTTGAGCAGTCGAGACTAGAAAGAGCTGCACAAGCTCAAATCCATTCACTATTTGTATAATTTATAAAGTGGAAACAAAAAGTCACTCTCTAAAAGAGTCAAAGTAAAGCACTGAAGTCATCAGCAGAGGAAAGTTAAAGAAATGATTCTCGATAAAGTCCACCTTAAGTTTTACATGTTATGAAGATAAAGTGAAGAACAAAGAACACCATAATAGTTTCTTCAAATTATTGTTTCCTCACAGTCCATGCACTGCTGAGTTCCAACACAGAGTCACGCCTTTCCCCGCTGCGCCCATTTCTGGAGCGTGAGAGCAGCCATGAGCAGCTGTATGCAAATCAGAGGAGAACTACAAGATCAGAGGAGAACTACAAGATTAGAGGAGGTCTACAAGCTCTCGGAAGAACTACAAGATCACAAGAGAACTACAAGATCATGCGGGAATAAAGACAAAATGTGCAAACAAAATATTGCTTTCTGAAGATGATTTGTTGGTGTTTTGCTGAGCCTCATGTTGATAAAGTGATGGAACATATGATCAGGAGTCTGTGTATTATGTTTTAATTTGAAATTGACCGAAGCTCTGTACGTTTCCTTGTCTGACTTCCTGTCTGGAACAATCTGCTCTGCTCAGCTAGACGTGTGCTTGCAGTGAGCTCTGTTGAAAATAGATTTGGCGACATATTGAAACTGAGCAGAGCGTAGTGACGCTGCTGGCACGCTCCAGAGACAGACACTGGCGCTCGCTATGGAAACATGGAGCATTGTCTCGAGTTGCAGTGAATGGCGCCGTAGTGCGAGGTGCTGATGGACCACAGTGCACATGGAGTATCTGGAAATTGGCAGTTGATCTCAATACAGAGCTGTCAGGGGGTTTTATCATCCAAGGAGCTTCTTAATGTCTGACTGGAGATTTGGACTATCGGAAGTTTCCCATAATGTAAAAAGATCGGGTACATTTCAATGAATCCTTCTTTTGCTCCTCCTTAAACAATGACGTTCATCTGATGGCTTGACACAGATTTAGAAATGAAGCTGTTTTTTTCATCTCTATGGTTACCCACATAAACTGTGATAAATTAAATAACTGGTTGGTTTAGCAATAAACCAACACAAAAACTACTAGTTTCTTTTTTTTTAGGTTAATAAAAAAATGACAAAATAGTGGACAAGAAGTGCAATGAAGATGTTTAAAGTACAATTCTGAGCCTAACTCATTAATTCCTGTGCTGAATGAGTGACAGGTAAGTGGGCACATTCAGGCAACGTGATTGACAGGTGCTATGACAGTGCCAAACTAATCAGTGCGTGATTGACAGGAGCGGTGGGTGGATGGATTGAGGAGAGATGAATGGATGGATGGAGGGCAGACAATCCCACTGACAGGCTGACCTAGATAGTGAGGAGAGAGAATGAGAGGAGAGAAAGAGCAAGAGGAGTAGAGAGATCAGGGTTTCACCTCTGCTCTGTTGTCCCTCTCTGTGTGGATGAATCGTTTGCTGTTGTCATCTCTGCTGATGTTTTTTTCCGTCCTGTCGTGAGGCTGCAGCCGTCAGCAGCAGCGAGGAAAACCAGCAGCTCCTCCTGTATGACTGCAGCTGGCTGCCTGACACAATCATACAATCAATCACATCTGCTCAGCTGTAAACTCTAATAAGGACGAGTGGAGCTCCCTCAATCCTTCTCTGCAGCAATCACTCAGCAGCCTAACAAGCTCAAATCAGGAAACCAACTGATACATATTAATGGCTGGATGTGTTTGTTGATCACTTCCAGTGCTTAGAGCGAGCCCTCTCATAGAACGGAGAATCAAACCTGGCTCACGATTGACTCTATAAAAACCCAAACCGTCTCATCCTGACACATAACTTCCACATATTTCGTGATGCAATACTTTAGTTTTTTATCTTTTATTATTGTAAATGAGTGTGCTGTGTATTTTATGGGAACACACTGCAGCTGTGAAGTGTCATAAAGGTCCTGATCATGTTACATAAATTAAGAATAATTTGATTCAAGATTTCTGATCATGGCCAAAGATAAAGAAAACCTTTAGTTTTAGGTCAGTTTCAGCCCCCAAGACCTCAAACAGGACAAGCGGAATAGATGATGGAAGCAGATTACAAAATAAAGTCCTGGATGAAAGACTGAAGTGTCCTCTTCCTCTTAGTCTCAACTGTTGTATCAAACAGAGATCGGGCTGCTTTGTAGCTGAAGACTGCTGTGTGAACTAGTGTCATAAAGCTGTACACACTTCTGCCTAGAGACCTGCTGCTCGCTGCCCAAGTTATATAGTCCCAAAAGTAAGTGATTTGGGAACTCTGCATTCATTTAGTAAACTATTTTAATGTAAGGTTCTACATTTTTTATATTTAAGTCAAGTCATTTTTATTTATGTACCCTAAATTATAAAGCTAGTTCTTGTATAACAGTGTTTACAATCAAGTATAAATTAATCAAAAACTGACTAAACCCATGTTATATATATTTTTTTACATTACCTCAAATGTTTCCAACAGTTATCAAAGCCAGAGAAATCCGTTATTTTATAGTTCTAACCGTGTATTCGCGGCAGCCGCCATGATGAGCCGCCATGACAGACACGACATGTTTATTGTTGAAACGCCAGATGTTATGTCACAGACCTCTGCATAAGCTAACGTGAGCTGCTACTGAAAGCTGCCGTACTGTTGCTGTATGAGCTGCTGTGATAAAAATGTAAATCATACTAGGATACATGGATAGGCCGGGTCTTTGTAACATAACAATGAGTAAGGTATTTTACCTGCTTTTTGTAAAGTGTCTCGAGATAAAACTTGTTATGAGTTGACGCTATACAAATAAAAATTGATTGATTGATTGATTGATATCGTGGGTAAACATATTGTCTTTCCCAGGTCGGTTTCGTCCGTTCGTTTGGATTACCAACAACACAGAGTTTTCATCAGGGGGGAGAGGGAGGGAGTAGCAGAGAGAACTCCCATGATTCCCCGCTAGCCATGACATCATCTTTTGTTATTGTTTTGATTGAGAGCCCCCTAGTGGTGCATTTTACATACTGCTAGTTTAATAAAGAACAGGTCTAAACTCCACAGCTACTTAAGCTTTTCCTTTTTTTTAATCTGGCTTTTTCAAAGCCACCTTTTTTCTTATCGCAGCAAAATGCCAAATTGACCAATCAGCCTGTATGCAGCCTGTATAATCTACTGTCCCCATACATCGGCCCTCGTGGCCCTACAACCAGCCTAGCAGGAATTTTCCTGGTTCTCCAGATTAGCCTCCCGGTGCTGCAGCCGTGTGCAGGAAGTTCTTAAAAATTCCAATGGTAGGATGGCCTGCAGGTTTTTCTCAATTTATTAAAGTTTTCTCAAACTTTCTTTGAGTTCCTTCTTTCTTGCTAGTGAAAGTTAAAACCAATCAAACATTTCTGGCTTGGGTATATTTTGTTTAACTATGAGTGCGAGTTTAGTAGAAAGAAATAGAATCTGCTGAACAAGCTCTGAAGTTGCCATGAGAGGCTCGGGTTCATTAGCCATGCTCTCAGTCGAAGCAGGCTTCTCCTCAAAGCTGTGATCAGGAGCTAAGATAAACATGCAGCTCCAGCTCTGACAGCAAAGAGCCGCTCATTCATCATCTATGATGTCGAAATATAAAAGAAGACAGAAGACAAACAATGAAGAAACATGTCGTGGATGAACAACATGGAAGGTCGATGTCAATTTAGCAGAAGCAGAAAATATGTTTGTCAGTCGCCTCTGAGAGCTCAGGTGTTCCAGCATCCTTGAGTTACAACAGGGAAAAAAAAAAGGTTACAGAGAGGGTCGCTTTTGAAAAGCATTTAGGAAGTCATAGAAAGTGACATAGAAATAAGTTGTAAAGAGACGTCTAAGCATCTGATCTGAGCGAGCGATCATTTCCAGTATAGGAACAAAAAAAAAGAATCATTCTATCTGTTTTCACATCTTCACTCCTGAAAATATGGAGATCATTTCAGGAGGATTCTACTGACCTGACTGTTCACATATGCTCCTCACAGTGGGAGAGTATCCCTATCAGACGGGAGGGGAGAGGGGGGGGGGGGGTTACCTGGGCCTCTTGAAGACAAAAGTCCGCTTTAAGATGCTATAATGAGAGTTTTTGCTACTGTCACTCCCCCCTCCTATTGGCTCGATGTGAATTCTCTGGAGAATATCCTGCTGTCTCTGAGTGAACTGAAAGATAAACTAAAACTTTGGAATAACGAAAAGGAAGCATGGAGCGGGTTTCTTCAGTCCCCCCTGCATGACCATGTTTTGAACTCAAAACCCTGCAGGTGAGTTTTCAGGGTCCTGTTGAAAGGTCAGATGGAGTCACTGCAGGTTAGCAGGTTAGCAGGTAAAAGGTCACATGTCATGATGATGCAGTCCACAGCTTCTCACAGGTTCTTCAAAGTTTTTTGAACTGAAACACTTCAAACAGCTTCTTTCTTTTCAGGTTTATATCTCCTTCCTCTTACAAAAATCGGTGATAACAAAATAAAAGCAACATCACATGTTGTGAGTCCTTGTTGTATCATCCTCGTCATATTTATCCCTTTTAAATTCTAAAAGACGTTTGAGGGTGTAACAACACAACACTGCACAACAACAGAACATCTGAAAACAGCCGAAGAAGAAAACAGACGGAAGACGCCTTCAATGGATTGTAAACATCGCTTGTTGCTATTTTATATCATAACAGACAGAAATATGTTATCTATGTTTATATTCATAAACATATTCCTTACTGCTGTAACCGGTTGTTACCTGTTGTTTCCTGTTGTTACCTGTTGTTTTCTGTTGTTACATGTTTGTTTCATGTTGTTTCCTGTTGTTTCCTGTTGTTTCCTGTTTGTTTCCTGTTGTTTTCTGTTGTTACATGTTGTTACATGTTTGTTTCATGTTGTTTCCTGTTGTTGCCTGTTGTTTCCTGTTGTTACCTGTTGTTACCTATTTTTTGTGTTGTTACCTGTTGTTACATGTTTGTTTCATGTTGTTTCCTGTTGTTGCCTGTTGTTTCCTGTTGTTACCTGTTGTTACCTATTTTTTCTGTTGTTACATGTTTGTTTCCTGTTGTTACCTGTTCTTTTCTGTTTGTTACCTGTTGTTACATGTTTGTTACATGTTGTTTCCTGTTGTTTCCTGTTGTTACCTGTTGTTACCTGTTGTTACATGTTTGTTTCATGTTGTTTCCTGTTGTTACCTGTTGTTTCCTGTTGTTACATGTTTGTTTCCTGTTGTTACCTGTTCTTTTCTGTTTGTTACCTGTTGTTACATGTTTGTCACCTGTTGTTTCCTGTTGTTTCCTGTTGTTACCTGTTGTTACCTGTTGTTACATGTTTGTTTCATGTTGTTTCCTGTTGTTACCTGTTGTTTCCTGTTGTTACATGTTTGTTTCCTGTTGTTACCTGTTCTTTTCTGTTTGTTACCTGTTGTTACATGTTTGTCACCTGTTGTTTCCTGTTGTTACCTGTTGTTACCTGTTGTTACATGTTTGTTTCCTGTTGTTACCTGTTGTTTCCTGTTGTTACATGTTTGTTTCCTGTTGTTACCTGTTCTTTTCTGTTTGTTACCTGTTGTTACATGTTTGTTTCCTGTTGTTTCCTGTTGTTTCCTGTTGTTACCTGTTGTTACCTGTTGTTACATGTTTGTTTCATGTTGTTACCTGTTGTTACCTGTTTTTTTCTGTTGTTACCTGTTGTTACATGTTTGTTTCATGTTGTTTCCTGTTGTTACCTGTTGTTTCCTGTTGTTACATGTTTGTTTCCTGTTGTTACCTGTTCTTTTCTGTTTGTTACCTGTTGTTACATGTTTGTTACCTGTTGTTTCCTGTTGTTTCCTGTTGTTACCTGTTGTTACATGTTTGTTTCATGTTGTTTCCTGTTGTTACCTGTTGTTTCCTGTTGTTACATGTTTGTTTCCTGTTGTTACCTGTTCTTTTCTGTTTGTTACCTGTTGTTACATGTTTGTCACCTGTTGTTTCCTGTTGTTTCCTGTTGTTACCTGTTGTTACCTGTTGTTACATGTTTGTTTCATGTTGTTTCCTGTTGTTACCTGTTGTTTCCTGTTGTTACATGTTTGTTTCCTGTTGTTACCTGTTCTTTTCTGTTTGTTACCTGTTGTTACATGTTTGTTTCCTGTTGTTTCCTGTTGTTTCCTGTTGTTACCTGTTGTTACATGTTTGTTTCATGTTGTTACCTGTTGTTACCTGTTTTTTTCTGTTGTTACCTGTTGTTACATGTTTGTTTCATGTTGTTTCCTGTTGTTACCTGTTGTTTCCTGTTGTTACATGTTTGTTTCCTGTTGTTACCTGTTCTTTTCTGTTTGTTACCTGTTGTTACATGTTTGTTACCTGTTGTTTCCTGTTGTTTCCTGTTGTTACCTGTTGTTACATGTTTGTTTCATGTTGTTTCCTGTTGTTACCTGTTTTTTTCTGTTGTTACCTGTTGTTACATGTTTGTTTCCTGTTGTTACCTGTTGTTACATGTTTGTTTCATGTTGTTTCCTGTTTTTACCTGTTGTTTCCTGTTGTCACCTGCTGTAACCTGTTGTTTCCTGTTGTTAACTGCTGTAACCTGTTGTTTCCTGTTGTTACATGTTTGTTTCCTGTTGTTACCTGTTGTTACATGTTTGTTTCATGTTGTTTCCTGTTGTTACCTGTTTTTTTCTGTTGTTACCTGTTGTTACATGTTTGTTTCCTGTTGTTACCTGTTGTTACATGTTTGTTTCATGTTGTTTCCTGTTGTTACCTGTTCTTTTCTGTTGTTACATGTTTGTTTCCTGTTGTTACCTGTTCTTTTCTGTTTGTTACCTGTTGTTACATGTTTGTTACCTGTTGTTTCCTGTTGTTTCCTGTTGTTACCTGTTGTTACATGTTTGTTTCATGTTGTTTCCTGTTGTTACCTGTTGTTTCCTGTTGTTACATGTTTGTTTCCTGTTGTTACCTGTTCTTTTCTGTTTGTTACCTGTTGTTACATGTTTGTCACCTGTTGTTTCCTGTTGTTTCCTGTTGTTACCTGTTGTTACCTGTTGTTACATGTTTGTTTCATGTTGTTTCCTGCTGTTACCTGTTGTTTCCTGTTGTTACATGTTTGTTTCCTGTTGTTACCTGTTCTTTTCTGTTTGTTACCTGTTGTTACATGTTTGTTTCCTGTTGTTTCCTGTTGTTTCCTGTTGTTACCTGTTGTTACATGTTTGTTTCATGTTGTTACCTGTTGTTACCTGTTTTTTTCTGTTGTTACCTGTTGTTACATGTTTGTTTCATGTTGTTTCCTGTTGTTACCTGTTGTTTCCTGTTGTTACATGTTTGTTTCCTGTTGTTACCTGTTCTTTTCTGTTTGTTACCTGTTGTTACATGTTTGTTACCTGTTGTTTCCTGTTGTTTCCTGTTGTTACCTGTTGTTACATGTTTGTTTCATGTTGTTTCCTGTTGTTACCTGTTTTTTTCTGTTGTTACCTGTTGTTACATGTTTGTTTCCTGTTGTTACCTGTTGTTACATGTTTGTTTCATGTTGTTTCCTGTTTTTACCTGTTGTTTCCTGTTGTCACCTGCTGAAACCTGTTGTTTCCTGTTGTTAACTGCTGTAACCTGTTGTTTCCTGTTGTTACATGTTTGTTTCCTGTTGTTACCTGTTGTTACATGTTTGTTTCATGTTGTTTCCTGTTGTTACCTGTTTTTTTCTGTTGTTACCTGTTGTTACATGTTTGTTTCCTGTTGTTACCTGTTGTTACATGTTTGTTTCATGTTGTTTCCTGTTGTTACCTGTTCTTTTCTGTTGTTACATGTTTGTTTCCTGTTGTTACCTGTTCTTTTCTGTTTGTTACCTGTTGTTACATGTTTGTTACCTGTTGTTTCCTGTTGTTTCCTGTTGTTACCTGTTGTTACCTGTTGTTACATGTTTGTTTCATGTTGTTTCCTGTTGTTACCTGTTGTTTCCTGTTGTTACATGTTTGTTTCCTGTTGTTACCTGTTCTTTTCTGTTTGTTACCTGTTGTTACATGTTTGTCACCTGTTGTTTCCTGTTGTTTCCTGTTGTTACCTGTTGTTACCTGTTGTTACATGTTTGTTTCATGTTGTTTCCTGTTGTTACCTGTTGTTTCCTGTTGTTACATGTTTGTTACCTGTTGTTACATGTTTGTTTCCTGTTGTTTCCTGTTGTTTCCTGTTGTTACCTGTTGTTACCTGTTGTTACATGTTTGTTTCATGTTGTTTCCTGTTGTTACCTGTTTTTTTCTGTTGTTACCTGTTGTTACATGTTTGTTTCATGTTGTTTCCTGTTGTTACCTGTTGTTTCCTGTTGTTACATGTTTGTTTCCTGTTGTTACCTGTTCTTTTCTGTTTGTTACCTGTTGTTACATGTTTGTTACCTGTTGTTTCCTGTTGTTTCCTGTTGTTACATGTTTGTTTCATGTTGTTTCCTGTTGTTACCTGTTTTTTTCTGTTGTTACCTGTTGTTACATGTTTGTTTCCTGTTGTTACCTGTTGTTACATGTTTGTTTCATGTTGTTTCCTGTTTTTACCTGTTGTTTCCTGTTGTCACCTGCTGTAACCTGTTGTTTCCTGTTGTTAACTGCTGTAACCTGTTGTTTCCTGTTGTTACATGTTTGTTTCCTGTTGTTACCTGTTGTTACATGTTTGTTTCATGTTGTTTCCTGTTGTTACCTGTTTTTTTCTGTTGTTACCTGTTGTTACATGTTTGTTTCCTGTTGTTACCTGTTGTTACATGTTTGTTTCATGTTGTTTCCTGTTTTTACCTGTTGTTTCCTGTTGTCACCTGCTGTAACCTGTTGTTTCCTGTTGTTAACTGCTGTAACCTGTTGTTTCCTGTTGTTACATGTTTGTTTCCTGTTGTTACCTGTTGTTACATGTTTGTTTCATGTTGTTTCCTGTTGTTACCTGTTTTTTTCTGTTGTTACCTGTTGTTACATGTTTGTTTCCTGTTGTTACCTGTTGTTACATGTTTGTTTCATGTTGTTTCCTGTTTTTACCTGTTGTTTCCTGTTGTCACCTGCTGTAACCTGTTGTTTCCTGTTGTTAACTGCTGTAACCTGTTGTTTCCTGTTGTTACCTGTTGTTTCCTGCTGTAACCTGTTGTTTCCTGTTGTCACCTGTTATTTCCTGTTGTCACCTGCTGTAACCTGTTGTTTCCTGTTGTTACCTGTTGTTTCATGTTGTTTCCTGCTGTTACCTATTGTTTCGTGTTTTTACCTGCTGTAACCTGTTGTTTCCTGTTGTTACCTCTTGTCACCTGCTGTAACCTGTTGTTACCTGTTGTTACATGTTTGTTTCCTGTTGTTACCTGTTGTTGCATGTTTGTTTCATGTTGTTTCCTGTTGTCACCTGCTGTAACCTGTTGTTACCTGTTGTTTCCTGCTGTTACCTGTTGTTTCCTGTTTTTACCTGCTGTAACCTGTTGTTACCTGTTGTTTCCTGTTGTTAACTGCTGTAACCTGTTGTTTCCTGTTGTTACCTGTTGTTTCCTGCTGTTACCTGTTGTTTCCTGTTGTTACCTGTTGTTACATGTTTGTTTCATGTTGTTTCCTGTTGTTTCCTGTTGTTTCCTGTTGTTACATGTTTGTTTTCTGTTGTTACCTGTTCTTTCCTGTTTTTTACCTGTTGTTTCCTGTTGTTTCCTGTTGTTACCTGTTGTTACATGTTTGTTACCTGTTGTTACCTGTTGTTACATGTTTGTTTCATGTTGTTTCCTGTTGTTACCTGTTTTTTTCTGTTGTTACCTGTTGTTACATGTTTGTTTCATGTTGTTTCCTGTTGTCACCTGCTGTAACCTGTTGTCACCTGCTGTAACCTGTTGTTTCCTGTTGTTAACTGCTGTAACCTGTTGTTTCCTGTTGTTACCTGTTGTTTCCTGTTGTCACCTGTTATTTCCTGTTGTCACCTGCTGTAACCTGTTGTTTCCTGTTGTTACCTGTTCTTTCATGTTGTTTCCTGCTGTTACCTATTGTTTCGTGTTTTTACCTGCTGTAACCTGTTGTTTCCTGTTGTTACCTGTTGTCACCTGCTGTAACCTGTTGTTACCTGTTGTTACATGTTTGTTTCCTGTTGTTACCTGTTGTTACATGTTTGTTTCATGTTGTTTCCTGTTGTCACCTGCTGTAACCTGTTGTTACCTGTTGTTTCCTGCTGTTACCTGTTGTTTCCTGTTTTTACCTGCTGTAACCTGTTGTTACCTGTTGTTTCCTGTTGTTAACTGCTGTAACCTGTTGTTTCCTGTTGTTACCTGTTGTTTCCTGCTGTTACCTGTTATTTCCTGTTGTTACCTGTTGTTACATGTTTGTTTCATGTTGTTTCCTGTTGTTTCCTGTTGTTTCCTGTTGTTACATGTTTGTTTTCTGTTGTTACCTGTTCTTTCCTGTTTGTTACCTGTTGTTTCCTGTTGTTTCCTGTTGTTACCTGTTGTTACATGTTTGTTACCTGTTTTTTTCTGTTGTTACCTGTTGTTACATGTTTGTTTCATGTTGTTTCCTGTTGTTACCTGTTTTTTCCTGTTGTTACCTGTAACATGTTTGTTTCCTGTTGTTACCTGTTCTTCTCTGTTGTTACATGTTTGTTTCATGTTGTTTCCTGTTGTCACCTGCTGTTTCCTGTTGTTAACCGTTTTTTGTGTTGTTACCTGTTGTTTCCTGTTGTTACCTGTTGTTTCCTGTTGTTACCTGTTGTTACATGTTTGTTTCATGTTGTTTCCTGTTGTTACATGTTTGTTTTCTGTTGTTACCTGTTCTTTTCTGTTTGTTACCTGTTGTTACATGTTTGTTACCTGTTGTTTCCTGTTGTTTCCTGTTGTTACCTGTTTGTTTTATGTTGTTTCCTGTTGTTTCCTGTTGTTACATGTTTGTTACCTGTTTTTTTCTGTTGTTACCTGTTGTTACCTGTTGTTACATGTTTGTTTCATGTTGTTTCCTGTTTTTACCTGTTGTTTCCTGTTGTCACCTGCTGTAACCTGTTGTTTCCTGTTGTTAACTGCTGTAACCTGTTGTTTCCTGTTGTTACATGTTTGTTTCCTGTTGTTACCTGTTGTTACATGTTTGTTTCATGTTGTTTCCTGTTGTTACCTGTTTTTTTCTGTTGTTACCTGTTGTTACATGTTTGTTTCCTGTTGTTACCTGTTGTTACATGTTTGTTTCATGTTGTTTCCTGTTTTTACCTGTTGTTTCCTGTTGTCACCTGCTGTAACCTGTTGTTTCCTGTTGTTAACTGCTGTAACCTGTTGTTTCCTGTTGTTACCTGTTGTTTCCTGCTGTTACCTGTTGTTTCCTGTTGTCACCTGTTATTTCCTGTTGTCACCTGCTGTAACCTGTTGTTACCTGTTGTTTCCTGCTGTTACCTGTTGTTTCCTGTTTTTACCTGCTGTAACCTGTTGTTACCTGTTGTTTCCTGTTGTTAACTGCTGTAACCTGTTGTTTCCTGTTGTTACCTGTTGTTTCCTGCTGTTACCTGTTGTTTCCTGTTGTTACCTCTTGTCACCTGCTGTAACCTGTTGTTACCTGTTGTTACATGTTTGTTTCATGTTGTTTCCTGTTGTCACCTGCTGTAACCTGTTGTTACCTGTTGTTTCCTGCTGTTACCTGTTGTTTCCTGTTTTTACCTGCTGTAACCTGTTGTTACCTGTTGTTTCCTGTTGTTAACTGCTGTAACCTGTTGTTTCCTGTTGTTACCTGTTGTTTCCTGCTGTTACCTGTTGTTTCCTGTTGTTACCTGTTGTTACATGTTTGTTTCATGTTGTTTCCTGTTGTTTCCTGTTGTTTCCTGTTGTTACATGTTTGTTTTCTGTTGTTACCTGTTCTTTCCTGTTTGTTACCTGTCGTTTCCTGTTGTTTCCTGTTGTTACCTGTTGTTACATGTTTGTTACCTGTTGTTACCTGTTGTTACATGTTTGTTTCATGTTGTTTCCTGTTGTTACCTGTTTTTTTCTGTTGTTACATGTTTGTTTCATGTTGTTTCCTGTTGTCACCTGCTGTAACCTGTTGTCACCTGCTGTAACCTGTTGTTTCCTGTTGTTAACTGCTGTAACCTGTTGTTTCCTGTTGTTACCTGTTGTTTCCTGCTGTTACCTGTTGTTTCCTGTTGTCACCTGTTATTTCCTGTTGTCACCTGCTGTAACCTGTTGTTTCCTGTTGTTACCTGTTCTTTCATGTTGTTTCCTGCTGTTACCTATTGTTTCGTGTTTTTACCTGCTGTAACCTGTTGTTTCCTGTTGTTACCTGTTGTCACCTGCTGTAACCTGTTGTTACCTGTTGTTACATGTTTGTTTCCTGTTGTTACCTGTTGTTACATGTTTGTTTCATGTTGTTTCCTGTTGTCACCTGCTGTAACCTGTTGTTACCTGTTGTTTCCTGCTGTTACCTGTTGTTTCCTGTTTTTACCTGCTGTAACCTGTTGTTACCTGTTGTTTCCTGTTGTTAACTGCTGTAACCTGTTGTTTCCTGTTGTTACCTGTTGTTTCCTGCTGTTGCCTGTTGTTTCCTGTTGTTACCTGTTGTTACATGTTTGTTTCATGTTGTTTCCTGTTGTTTCCTGTTGTTTCCTGTTGTTACATGTTTGTTTTCTGTTGTTACCTGTTCTTTCCTGTTTTTTACCTGTTGTTTCCTGTTGTTTCCTGTTGTTACCTGTTGTTACATGTTTGTTACCTGTTTTTTTCTGTTGTTACCTGTTGTTACATGTTTGTTTCATGTTGTTTCCTGTTGTTACCTGTTTTTTTCTGTTGTTACCTGTTACATGTTTGTTTCCTGTTGTTACCTGTTCTTCTCTGTTGTTACATGTTTGTTTCATGTTGTTTCCTGTTGTCACCTGCTGTTTCCTGTTGTTACCCGTTTTTTGTGTTGTTACCTGTTGTTACCTGTTGTTTCCTGTTGTTACCTGTTGTTTCCTGTTGTTACCTGTTGTTTCCTGTTGTTACCTGTTGTTACATGTTTGTTTCATGTTGTTACCTGTTGTTTCCTGTTGTTACCTGTTGTTTCCTGTTGTTACCTGTTGTTACATGTTTGTTACCTGTTGTTTCCTGTTGTTACCTGTTGTTACCTGTTTTTTTCTGTTGTTACCTGTTACATGTTTGTTTCCTGTTGTTACCTGTTCTTCTCTGTTGTTACATGTTTGTTTCATGTTGTTACCTGTTTTTTGTGTTGTTACCTGTTGTTACATGTTTGTTTCCTGTTGTTTCCTGTTGTTACCTGTTGTTTCCTGTTTGTTACCTGTTGTTACATGTTTGTTACCTGTTGTTTCCTGTTGTTACCTGTTGTTTCCTGTTGTTACCTGTTGTTACCTGTTTGTTTCATGTTGTTTCCTGTTGTTACCTGTTGTTACATGTTTGTTTTCTGTTGTTACCTGTTCTTTTCTGTTTGTTACCTGTTGTTACATGTTTGTTACCTGTTGTTTCCTGTTGTTTCCTGTTGTTACCTGTTTGTTTTATGTTGTTTGCTGTTGTTTCCTGTTGTTACCTGTTGTTACATGTTTGTTTCATGTTGTTTCCTGTTGTTATCTGTTTTTTTTCTGTTGTTACCTGTTGTTACCTATTTTTTGTGTTGTTACCTGTTGTTACATGTTTGTTTCATGTTGTTTCCTGTTGTTGCCTGTTGTTTCCTGTTGTTACCTGTTGTTACATGTTTGTTTCATGTTGTTTCCTGTTGTCACCTGCTGTAACCTGTTGTTACCTGTTGTTTCCTGTTTTTACCTGTTGTAACCTGTTGTTTCCTGTTGTCACCTGCTGTAACCTGTTGTTTCCTGTTGTTTCCTGTTGTTAACTGCTGTAACCTGTTGTTTCCTGTTGTTACCTGTTGTTTCCTGCTGTTACCTGTTGTTTCCTGTTGTCACCTGTTATTTCCTGCTGTAACCTGTTGTTTCCTGTTGTTTCCTGTTGTTACATGTTTGTTTCATGTTGTTTCCTGTTGTCACCTGCTGTAACCTGTTGTTACTTGTTTTTTTATGTTGTTACCTGTTACATGTTTGTTTCCTGTTGTTTCCTGTTCTTCTCTGTTGTTACATGTTTGTTTCATGTTGTTTCCTGTTGTCACCTGCTGTAACCTGTTGTTACCTGTTTTTTGTGTTGTTACCTGTTGTTACATGTTTGTTTCATGTTGTTTCCTGTTGTTAACTGCTGTAACCTGTTGTTTCCTGTTGTTACCTGTTGTTTCCTGCTGTTACCTGTTGTTTCCTGTTGTCACCTGTTGTTTCCTGTTGTCACCTGCTGTAACCTGTTGTTACCTGTTGTTTCCTGTTTTTAACTGCTGTAACCTGTTGTTTCCTGTTGTTACCTGTTGTTTCCTGCTGTTACCTGTTGTTTCCTGTTGTCACCTGTTGTCACCTGTTTTTACCTGCTGTAACCTGTTGTTTCCTGTTGTTTCCTGTTGTTACCGGTTGTCACCTGCTGTTTCCTGTTGTTTCCAGCTGTTACCTGTTGTTACCTGTTGTTAACTGCTGTAACCTGTTGTTTCCTGTTGTTACCTGTTGTTTCCTGCTGTTTCCTGTTGTTTCCAGCTATTACCTGTTGTTACCTGTTGTTACCTGTTGTTAACTGCTGTAACCTGTTGTTTCCTGTTGTTACCTGTTGTTTCCTGCTGTAACCTGTTGTTTCCTGCTGTTATCTGTTGTTACCTGTTTTTTCCTGTTGTTACCTGCTGTTACTTTTTGTTACCTGCTGTAACCTGTTGTTACCTGCTGTAACCTGTTGTTTCCTGTTGTTACCTGCTGTTACCTGTTGTTACCTGTTATTACATGTTGTTTCCTGCTGTTATCTGTTGTTTCCTGTTGTTACCTGTTGTTTCCTGCTGTTACCTGCTGTTAAATGTTGTTTCCTGTTGTTACATGTTGTTTCCTGCTGTTACCTGCTGTTAAATGTTGTTTCCTGTTGTTACATGTTGTTTCCTGCTGTTATCTGTTGTTTCCTGTTGTTACCTGTTGTTTCCTGCTGTTACCTGCTGTTAAATGTTGTTTCCTGTTGTTACATGTTGTTACCTGTTGTTACCCGCTGTCACCTGTTGCTGATATATTTAAATCAATCGAATCAAATCAGAGGACATTTCTGTTTATTAAAGCTTGTCATAAGTCAGACTGAAGGATCAGCTCCTGACATGTTGACGTTTTGACTTCTTTCATTCAGCGTAGAGTTTGAAGAATGAGAAAAGAAACACTTTCAGGGAGAGTCGAGTTTTGTTTTTAAAGAGAAATTCTGAAAATAGTGACACAAAAATATGACAGCAAAGGAAAGTGAGGCAAGAAGGGAGTAAACTGAAATACAAAAATAATCATCATCAGTCAAAGGTTACAGAAAAAAAGAGTGTTAAATATTCCACCTCTTTCTGTCAATTTATTTTTAACCGAACAGAAAGACGAGAAGTCAGTAGAAAGAGAGATCGTTTCTGTTTCTCTGAAATATTTTTAAAACATATAAATATTTCATGTAACATTATTAAGACCTGTTGAATGATCTTTGTTTTCAAAAATGTTGTTTTGTCTCTTTAAAGGTGGAGTCTGTGGGAATGTTTGTTACAGCTTGTACAGTTAGTGCCTTATATTTATTTACATGTTAATTCATGTCCATGCACATTTGTTGTTGCTGTTGCTGTTTCTCTGAATGCACATCTTTCCACATTATCTTGTACTTTTGTATACCTGTTTTTTTATCCTGTATATTTTAATTTTTGCTTAACCTTTTTATACTTAGCTTGTACCATGGTTCGGATTGAAATATTTTTTTCTGAATGTACAGCACTTGTGGAAAAATTCACAATAAAGATGATTTTGACTTTGCCTGAACACAACATTCAAACTGGGCCCCTCTTCCTGGGCTCATCACCCCAGAAGCTCACACTCACTGCAGGATGTAGTGTCTACGTTTACTGATTGTACCTACACTGCAAGCTAACGCACGCTAGCACAAGCTAACCGCTGGTGTTTGTCACCTTCCTGCCCAACAGGAAGCAGACCAACGCCACTTCCTCGGGTAAAAGCCAACACAAGGTTCACCCTCGTTTTAGAACGAGCTTTATCCGCTTGGTGTTTCGCCTCACTGTGATTATATTTTCTCTTCTTAGTGGCTTCAATCGTTGAATTTTATTCACTCTTACACCCACCTGCTGCGCTGTCATTGGCTGGAGGAAACACACCAGCTCCCCGTCCAGAAATGTCCCGAGTCAACCAGAACAAAGCAGAACAGTAAAATCCATGAAAAATATCATGAAACATGAGATGAGAAATTCATTCTTTCTCTTTGGAGGAGTCTAAGTCCACCTAGCGCTAAGGAGCTTTTGTATGAAGTGTTTGTGCGCTCAGGTGAAAAGTGCTGCAGGTCCGTCCTGTCTATATGACAACAGTCTGTTGACAACGGCCGACACTGCTCCGTTACTTTTTACTGCATTTATTTTTATTTGAGATCATTTATTTCCCAATCTGACACGGAGCGAGGAGGATGTGAGTACAAGACACTATCTGTAGGAGACAAAACTACAGGGGAATATCATGTGTTTGGAAAAGAACACCAACGATGTCAACAGCGCTCAGAAAAAAGACGCTGGGTGCTGCACTTATTCTCCAAGCGGCCGCTTTCTGCTGCAAACACTAGATGGACACAGGGCCTAAGCGGGATAAACGCATGTTCACTTTCAAACGACACAATGACTTCAACAAGTTGGTAAACAATGAAAAAAAACACCTGAGACCCGCAAGTAAAAAGCCCTCACATTCATCTTCATCAGGTCATCACTGTGCAGTGTGTTGTGTGTCCAGGAAGGATGAGTGACAGGGTGGGGTAATAAAGACAAGCACACAGGATGGAGGCGTGCAGGAAGAGGAAATGGTTCAAAGTGACCGAGGGACGGAGGGACATCCATGTGGTCGGGACTGATAAAAGACTTTCACCATTGTGCAAACATGATGAAGGAGCTAAAGGCTGAGAACAGGTTTACATTTTAAAAAACAACCACAGATATGATCTTCTTCATCTTCAGATAAAAAACCTTTAAACACATTTTCCCCTCAGTGGTGTGACGACGGGGCAGCAGGAGGAGGCCGCACTCAGCTCAGAATGAAGGCAATACTCCTTTTCAACCACCAGTCATAATGTTTTACACTTCAGCATCTGTATCATTTGAACCTTTATTTAAGCAGGTTATTAACCCACTCAGATAGAGACCTTAATGAGCTGCAGATGTGCTTCAGACAGACTGCTCCCCTGTTGACAGTCTTTATGTTGAGCCAAGCGAACCAGCTGATAGAATAAGGGGGCGTAGCCTCTGAGTAACACGTGGGAGCTGCTAGGTGTCACCTCAGCTAATTCAGTCACTGACCTTTAACCTCTGGGCCGTTGGAACCTTTAATCTTTTTATAATAATCTGTCTAGCTGCTTGTATGCTCTTGTACGCTTGTAATGAATCTTGGGATATGCTTGGCCACAAAGTATGTATCGGATGGATCCTTCGTTTGACACGTTTGTCGGCGTCATGTGAAGGAGCCTTTGCTGTTCCGCTTGTGAGGTAATCAGCCTTCAAATGTGCACCTCGAAATCCTGCAGCCTTCAAATTCTGACCTGGTCAATTTCCCTTTTGGCTCTCAGAAAAACAAGCTGCTGGGAGGAGCACTGGTCCTGGATCTGACCCCGGAGGTACTGGACCTGACCCGGGACATGCAGAAGAAACAGGATAGATTAATGGATGGGAATAAATAACTGCAACAATAATAACAATAATAGCAGAGATAACAAAGTGCATTAAAGGTTGATACGGACCACATCTAGAAGAATGGAGTTAGAAATAAATAAATTACAAACCTGTAAATTAAATGAAGGACTCGTTCCTACACTGAGACACATTCTTAAAATCATAAGGGTGTTTTTTTGATTTCTTTGGCAATAAGCAGCGGGTAAATAAACTATATGATATACCACTGCAGCTTTACATTGTTGTCTGGCTCCTTTTATTGTTTCCATGTGTGCTGTTGTTGGTCTTAATCATGACTTGGATATTAAAAACCTTATAAATAGACGGAGTAATGGGACGTTTCCCTGCAGTATGTCTGCCTGGTGACTTACTGGTTAACACATATTCATTTGATCCTTTGTGTTGTTGTACGGCTGCTGTGCTGCGAGCTGCAGTATCACAGGCACTTCATGCACTTGTTTCTGTTGGGATTAAGTCAGAGAGGCTTTGTCCTGATTCCACAGTTTGGACTGTGAGGAAAAGCTTCACTCGTTTGTACGTAAATGTTTACTCTGGAAGAACATGGACGATCACTGACTGCAGACGTTCAGACTTAAGGAACGAGTGCAAATCAAATGAATCAAAAACAACAATTTGACAGCAAAGATGAAATAGTTGGAAGGAGACACAATCTCTAGTCAGACTGCTGTTTAAAGGGACAATATTTACATCCCTGTGATGTTTCACCTTCAATCTGAATGTCATGGAGGCCTAATAGAAAAAAAAAAATAAATAAAGATTTCAAACTATTTTCATCTGGGTTTCATTAATGTCTGCACCCTACATACAAAATCAAGATGGTGAACTTTAGAAACATTCTACCTTTGTGTCACACTGCTGTTGAATACTTGATTCTGATTGGTCAATTTGGCATTTTGCTATGATTTATTTCAGACCAGCAAAGCAATTTCTTTCCCCATTTTGCAAGAGGGGCAGATCCTGTAGATGGCCAATCTGATTGGCTACTGGAGTCACCATTCCAAAATCCATGGCAGTGATTGGCTCTGCTCCTTGTCAAAGGTAGGACCTATGCTAAATGAAATATTTGGGCTGTGTCGCAGGCTGCAGCTTTCTGGATTCACTTTATTGTGACATGTGACATGTGACCAAGATGGCGGCGCGAGCGCATCGCGAGGCCCAGCGTCTCTCTCAGATTTGCAATTTTGCAGTAATTTTATTGTTAATTTCGGGTCTGTTCGCACGGAACAGCCTCGCCTTAACATCCTACACCCGACAGGAACTTTTGGATATTGGAATACACCTCCCTGACGATCTAATCAACAATCTTCGACTCATACCCGAGATCGCCAAAAAAAACGAGGCTACGCACTCTACCCGGCCGGGCGGAAGTGCTCGCAGGCGGCGTCGAGACCATAAACAAAGGCGGGGGAAGCGCGGAGGTATAAGAGCTAAGCTAAAGCTAACACCGCACCATCTCCCGTTACCCAGCATTTTCCTCGCTAATGTGCGGTCTTTGGTGAACAAAATGGACGAGTTACGACTTCGCATCATCCACAGCAAGAGACTTATGGACTGTAATGTCATGATCTTCACGGAAACATGGCTAAACAACGGAGTACCGGACGATGCTAGCCGATCGCCACACACTCCGGGCAGACAGAACAGCAGAGGACTCCGGTAAGACCAGAGGAGGAGGGCTGTGCATTTATATTAACAAAGCTTGGTGTACAAACTCTGTCATTATTGGGAGACACTGCTCAGCTAACATTGAGTTTCTCATGGTTAAATGTAGACCTTTCTATCAGCCAAGGGAGCTCAGCTCCACTATTGTAACTGCAGCCTACATCCCCCCTGATGCCGATGCAAAAGCTGCTATGAAGGAACTTTACACCGCTATCAGTAAACAACAGACTGCTCACCCGGAGGCTGCATTTATAGTTGCAGGTGATTTTAATCACTCAAACTTAAAGACAGTGCTCCCTAAATTTCACCAGCATGTTTCCTGCAATACAAGAGGAAACAAAACTCTGGACCATGTTTACACAAACATCGCAAGAGCCTACACCACGACCCCCCTCCCCCACCTGGGACAGTCAGACCACCTTTCTTTGTTCCTCATCCCCAAGTACTCCCCACTCATCCAACGTGTGAAGCCATCAGTAACAACGATTAAAGTGTGGCCAGCGGGGACAGACTCTGTACTTCAGGACAAGTTCCATCACACAGACTGGAGTATGTTTGCTTCTCAGGCTACCTTGGGCTCTCACACAGACATTGACACCTACACTTCTTCTGTGCTGGATTATATCAATACCACCATCGACAGTGTTACAACATGGAAGCAGATCACCACCTACCCAAATCAGAAGCCATGGATGAACAAGGAGGTGCGTCTCCTGCTGAAGGCCCGTAACACCGCCTTCAGATCAGATGATGCAATGGCCTACAGCGTATCCAGGGCAAACCTGAGGAGGGGCATCATCAAGGCCAAGCACTGCTACAAGCTGAAGGTAGAGGAACACTTCTTCAACTCCGACCCCAGACGCATGTGGCAGGGCATCCAGGCCATCAGTGACTATAAACCCAGAAACTCCACCCCGATAACCACAGATGTCTCCTTCCTGAATGAGCTAAATCACTTTTATGCTCGTTTCGATAGAGACAACAGGGAGACGCAGACCACGACCAGACCTCCTGCAGACAACCAGCCCCTCTCACTCACCTCCACAGACGTCCACGCTGCACTGAGCCGGATCAACGCTCGAAAGGCTGCTGGTCCAGACGGCACCCCCGGGCGCGTGCATAGAGCATGTGCGGAGCAGCTCACTGGGGTTTTTACGGACATCTTCAACCTGTCCCTCGCCCAAGCAGCTGTGCCAGCATGCTTCAAAGCCACCTCCATTGTCCCAGTGCCGAAACACTCCAGCCCGACAGGCCTGAATGACTACCGCCCTGTAGCACTCACACCCATCATAATGAAGTGCTTTGAGCGACTGGTCCTAGCACACCTGAAAAACTGCCTCCCACCCACACTGGACCCATACCAGTTTGCCTACCGCAGCAATAGGAGTACAGAAGATGCAGTCTCCACTGCGCTGCACTCTGTGCTCACACATCTGGACAATAACAACACATACGCACGAATGCTGTTTGTTGATTTTAGCTCAGCATTCAACTCTGTCATCCCCTCCAAGTTAAACACTAAACTCGGAGACCTGGGCTTCAACACCTCCCTCCGTCACTGGATAATGGACTTTCTGACCAACAGACCCCAGTATGTTAGGTCAGGACACACCTGCTCCACCACCATCACACTCAACACAGGCATACCACAGGGCTGTGTGCTGAGCCCATTCCTCTACTCCCTCTTCACCCACAACTGCAGACCTGTACATGGATCCAACACCATCATCAAGTTTTCGGACGATACGGCGGTGATTGGCCTCATCAGCAACAACGATGACACAGCCTACAGGGAGGAGGTACAGCATCTGGCCGCCTGGTGTGCTGACAACAACCTGCTCCTCAACACCAGCAAGACGAAGGAGATCATCGTGGACTTCAGGAGAGAAAGAGGAAGCACGCACAACCCCATTCACATCAACGGGATGGCTGTTGAACGTGTCTCCAGCTTCAAGTTCCTGGGGACCCACATCACAGAGGACCTCTCCTGGTCCACTAACACCTCCAGTCTGGTTAAGAAGTCTCATCAACGTCTCTTTTTCCTGAGGACACTGAAGAGACACCACCTGTCTTCAGCTGTACTGATGAACTTCTACCGCTGTGTGATCGAGAGCATCCTGACCAGCAGTGTCTCAGTCTGGTACGGAAACTGCTCTGTCACAGACCGTAAGGCGCTACAGCGGGTGGTAAAAACCGCTCAGCGCATCACAAGGTGTCCACTTCCTGCCATTGAGGATGTCCAAAGAAAACGCTGTCTGCGGCGAGCTCACGGCATCCTTAAAGACTCCTCCCACCCTGCCCACAGACTGTTTACCCTCCTGCCCTCCGGCAGGCGCTTCCTCCGGACCAGAACCAGCAGACTGAGGAACAGCTTTTTCCCCAGAGCTGTTTCTCTACTGAACTCTACCCCCCGAACTCTGAACTCTGTCTCTCTCTCTCTCTCTCCCTCTCTCTCTCCGCCCCCTGCTGACCCCCCCCCCTTTCCCCTGCATATCACCTCACACCCATCATCCCCCCACCACCCCTCCTGGTCACACACACACATCTCTCATCCATCTGTATTATTGTATTATAGTATGTTCATATTATGTCCATATTCTTTATATTATCTGTAAACTAGTATAGCATGCTCACTGCATCTTAATCTGTATATTATTAGTATAGCATGCTCACTGCACCTTAATCTGTATATTATAATCCTAAGAATACACTTATATTTATAGCATTTATTTATATTTATAGCATCCCATTAATCCAGCCATCCAGATATACCTAATAATTCACTTTCTTTAGTCTACATCTGTAAATTTTGTAATTACTGTACATAGCACAGACTCTTGCACTTTCTGCTTATTTGCACTTCTGGTGAGATGCCAAACCTCATTTCGTTACTCTATACTTGTATATGTGTAATGACAATAAAGTTGAATCTCATCTCATCTCATCTCATTTAGATAGTAGTTAAACCTTTGACTTAGGACAGAAAACGTCTTTTTGAGGGCTAAAGAGTAGAAAGATGCACAACATCCTTTATAGACCCTTTATGTTGTTAGTTTAAAGGCAGGTATTGAGCCCTGTAATGCAAACATGTGAGTCTTCCTCCCCTGCCACGTATTATTGTGATTATGAAAAAGACCTGAGCATTCTACATGCTAACTAATTTCACAGTTTACTTTCTGCATCGCTGTTGGTAACATTAGTTGTAAATGCTGCAGACTATGAGACAAACGTACCTGACAGACTACTGACAGGATGTACCGTCATGTGTTGATCCTGTCACACAGAGCAGCAGAACCAGAAGTTTCCTGATTATTGTTTGATACCTAAAGAACGACCACTGAGAGGGAGGGAGAGCTCATACAGACGAGCAGGAGGCATCAGGCACAGAGGAGGAGGGACATGAAACAGAAACTTTTAACTGACCAACATGCATCTCAGTTTACCAGTGAAGTCACAAACATCACTGCAGACTGTCGTCTCTGTTAAAGGATGAATATGCAACTTTTTGATCCAGTAGATGTCGCAGTCTGAAGACTAGAAAAGTGCTATATAAGCTCAAGTCCATTTACCATTTATTTTTGAGCACCGGCATGAAACCAAAACAACCCGTGCTGCATTGTTGTGTTAGCATGCCAATGCTAGCGCTCTTTAGTTAGCTCGTAGCTTCACACTGCATGTAAATTTACACAAAATGACCTGAATAACATAAATGAACAGCATGTTACTCTTCTTTTCTCTAGTCCCTCAATTAAACAAATTTATACGCAATATTTCCATCAATCAGTTATTCTTTCTTTGTAAAGCGCCAATTTATAACAAATGTCATCTGGAGACACTAAAAAGAGAGAGCAGGTAAAAGAGCTTACTCATTGTTTTGTTACAAAGACCTGACGCTAATCCAGCATGAGCACTAAGCAACATTATGAAAAGTCACAGTGCAAGGTAGAGGAAGAAACCTCAAACAGAACCAGACTCATGATGAACAGGGGGATAGAGGGAGATGCAGGTAGAAGTATAGGCACCATTGGTTTATTATTATTTTTTGCAATTATTATTACTTTACAAAAAAAGGAACGAGGACAATGCCTCCAAAGCCAAAGGTCTCAGACTGATGGATTAAAGACATTAACGAGTGGCTGAACCAAGGGGCAACCTCCGGTCTCGAAAAATGAAGCCTATGCGGAAGTACAAAAAACTGCAGTTCCTCGAGGTTCCACTTGAGGCTGGCTGCAGAAGCGTCGGAAGTGCCATAAGCCCACAGCCAAAAAAGCCTGTTTTTACCACTGGAATCAACATGTTTACAGCCTGGTTCAAAAAACGAGATATATCTGATAAGTTGACGGCCCCTTCTCCTCACACTGTGGGGGGGGTGAATTTTTTTATAACTCATTGGATTTTATTCTATTAAGGAAAACGACTATGCCCATATAAGGGTTGTGGTAGATTTGATTGACAGCTCTGCGCGCTGCATCTGTCTGTCAGGTCAGCAGGTCAGGAGGCTAACAGCTTGATCCGTCTGATTTCTCCTCTTTTTTACTTCATTTGGAGAGTTTGTTTAACACATATCTGACAACATACATGGCTTGCTGTGCGGTTAACAGACCATCCAACAAGTTGATACTAAAGTTTTTTTTCGGTAAGTGATATAGTAGTGTTATATTTACTGTATACTCATGTGTCGGTATTTATATTTACGGACCTAGCTTGTTTAGCGTTAGCTTGTAAACCAGTCGGCTAACTGTGTAGCTCATTATTTACGGTCAATGGTTTAGAAATGTTTGTTGTTAAGATGTTGTTGTTGAAAATAAAGAGTTTGTGTGATGTTAGAAGCTAAAGGTTCAGCTCGGTGGTTATCTGACGTTATGATGAATGTTATACTCCACGTAAATGTGGACATTAAAAAACAAACTTTGTGTAGTAATTATCCGTCAGTAACATAAACTGAACTGAACCTAATGTGCTGTGTAGGTTATAGAGGATGACATTAAAGTTACATGGTTGATGTAGTGTCTTAAGATTTGTGCAAACTGTTAAGAAATTTAAAAAAAATGCACTTTGTAAGAGCATCTGTAACCATTAAGAACTATATTAATAACCATATTAATTTTCACTGAACTCATACACAGAATATAGCAGTAGAAATATAAAATCTAAATAACATATGGAATGAAAATAAGATATAAAGCACATAGATATAAAGTATAAGAAATAGTTTTAAGAATACAGCCATGTACTGAGCTCATGTTAATAATAAATGAGTTACTGTATGTTCTGTACTAAAGCACAGAGAGTTGGGACCTATTAATGATTTAAATAATTCAGGTTATATTTGTTTCATGTTAAGATGAAGTACTATCCACAATAAACTGCTTAATTTTTCCTCACACAAAATCTGAGACCATTTGATGTGGAATATCATTGTGTGAGTGAGAGAGAGAGCTGAAAACAGCACGATTACAATAAGGTTTATCTTCTTAACTTTGAATAGATGTTGATTACCTGAATACTGTACCTTTGTTGTCTGGGTAGTACACTGTTGAATTTATAAATGTAATCTTACACACAGATGAATACAGAAAAATAGATGAGAACAAAAAAAATGATTTAATGAATAACTGATATTTTCTCTCTTTCTTTTCCATCCTGAAGACCCCTCACTAAAAGTCCATGTTCTCCTGGATCCAAGTCACATGCTCAAGCTTCTTCAGAATGACTTTTCAACAGTTGAAGTTCTGCTGAGAGAAGATGGCCAGCAGATAGGACAGCAGTACATGAAGGAGCTCCACAGGCTTCAGGAGGAAGAGGAGGGTTTGCACCTTGGAAGACTTTATTCATGCTTCAGCTGTTCAAATAAAAATAGATCTCCTCCAAACAACTTGCAATCAAACTATTTTCTTCCCATTTTAAAACCCTTTGTCCAGTTTAGATGGGAGAAGTTGATATTACGTGATATAGATCTGGGAAGACTACATTTCTAAATCATTTTTAACTGTGTTTTTATTCACAAGTTATTGATCTTATTTACTCTCCATGTATCTTGATTTAAGAATGGGGCTGTGTTTAAGGGCATATTTTTGCAATGACTCTGTTCCTCCCATTTTAAGAAATGAACTACATTAGTATTTGGTAAAAAAAAATGTTGAAAGAATAAGAAGTTGTGTAAAAGTAGACTTCCTTCCCTTAACCATTGAGTTGAGCATTAATGCACATTTTAGTCTTGTCATTTCAAATCTGAAATGTATACTTATCAGTAGACATAAAGGAGTGCATTTATATAGAAATATTTATTTAATCTGAAAAACAACATTAAAAAAAGTCTGTTTTTACAGCAGAGATGAACATGTTTACAGCTTGGTACAAAACAAACAAATAGGTGTGATTAGCTCATGTCTCGATGGACACACACTGTACTGGGGGTGAATGTTTTGATGACTCATCAGTTTTGATTTGATGAAGGATAAGAGTTATTCACAATAAGGCGTGTAGCTGACCAGCTTGACAGGTGGGCGCGGTGTAACGGTTTGTCAAGAGGCTTAAAACCCGCTCCAGCTCCAGGTCTCATCCTGTGGGTGTCATCACTCAGGCCATCCGGGGGAGAGCTCCCTCACAGCGAGCTGTTGAAGAGAAGAAACCAAAGTCCACCCCAGAAGAACCAACAAATACAGATGTTGTTGAGGCTCAGGTTTCTTCCTCTGTCTCTGCAGCTCTCTGGGCACCTCGACGGACCAGTCACCAATAATCCACACTGTGTCTATAGGAGAAATACAAAGGTGTTCAATTAATGCCTCAGACAAGACAGAATGTACAGTTAACTACATGTGACAGCTCAGGGTGTTTTTTTGTTATTAGCCACATCTGCAGGAATAATATTGAACAAGGTAGCTGCAATAATAATAGATGCCAGTCTTAAATACTATTTTTTCTAATACTTAAAGTTTTTGGTGTGAAGCTGACACTGTCCACAGACTCCATGACTTCACAGGGTTCAATAGAAAACAAATATCTTATAATAAATACTAAATATTTATTTTTCAATTGTCATTTTCACCTCATCGCTGTTGACATCAGTAAATATAAGACACAAACATTCCTCTTTTTGTCAGAACAGTAACATGAACTGTATGCTTTGTAATATTGATTTCTTCTGGATGTCTCATATTTATTTAGTCTATGGATAAAACTTTGTTTATGTATTGCTCTGCTAACACTGACAAAGTCTAACTGCTCTGACAAATAACTAATAACCATAATTGTATATTTAAAAAAGTGTAGTTTTAAGACTTTAATTTAATATTTGGGTTGAATATAATTGGTTTTAACTGTGTTGTATAAAAGTTAAATGTTAACTTATTGTTTGTAGAGTTTTCTCAGGATGAGCAGGAATAGGGGATGATAGCAGCCTAGCTGTTAGCTATGCTGTGAAATGGACTGCTAACATCGAGCTGAATGGGCGGAGTTAAGTCCCGCCGGTCCCGCCTTACTGCTGTAGCTAGGTTGATCCAAAGTTAGGTTGAGACTGCAAATCCAATATGAATGCGGCCGTCGATTGGACTAATTTTCTGCCTATGTAACAGACGGGTCAGGGTTCGTCCAGTAATATTTACAGTCTATGGGCTGAACCTGCTGGAATCAAAGGAGTCCCCGAGATTACAAGAGTTCAGCAGGAGCAGAGCATTAACCTTTCTGACCTCGTCAGCACAGGGGGGGGAGGAGATGTGAACAGGAGCGAGCCGGGCGGGGGCCAGTGAGTGAGTTTCTGTGAATCAAAGTTCTTTCCCACATTTCTTCATCCACCTGTTGCTCCTGGTGTTCGTACATACTATTAAAAGATCTGTTTTCTAACTTATCACAGTTCACAGCCCGTCAGGGCAGCATTAGAAAAGTAACCCGTGTGTTAACGACCACGATGTGTAACGGCTCCGACCACTTCATTGTCTTCCTGTGCGGGGTTTCAATAAAAGAGACACGGTCAGCCTTCCTGTCTCTAACCTGCTGACTGTCTGCTGAGTGAAGCAGAGACCAAAGAAAGAAAGGAGGCAGGGCAGAGTCTGCAGGAGGGTGAGGCGACCGGGGAGCAGGACGACTACAGGGCATCACACGGGGGGGGGGGGGGGCTACAGGGGATGATGAGAGGAAGAAGGAAAAAAGTGCTGCAGGGACAGAGAAAGGAAGGTAGGGGGTTAATAAGGGGGTGTGAAAAGGGGGATTACCCCTCTGCAGACACACAAACACACGCAGATTAAGTCTGTACACCTGACACACGTTAGACTAACTCTTAATGACACAGCCACCGCAGACTTTTATTTTCCTCTTTCCTTTACTTCTTTACAGGAATTTCAGGGATCTTTTCACTTTATATTACACGTCATAAATCCCCCCCCTCCCCCCGTGTCACGCTTGTCTGAGTGAGAGGATTTCCCAAAGATGGACAGGCAGGACAAAGAGGCAGAACATTCCTCGTCACCTTGTGAATCATGTCAGTTGGCAGTCGTTGAAATGTGGCAGACGGCCCTGTGTTCCATGGCAAGCATGATACGATTATTATTATTTTTTTATTGTTTTATTTTGTCTTTGAGAAATGCCCCTAGGGGGGGCTTAAAGTGACAAAACATCATCCTCTCCTGTGAAAATGAGTGTGAGCTAATCTGTGCTTGGCAGAGCTGCGAGGGCTTAGTCCTAAACACCGGACGCTCACACTAATAACTGAAAGAAAACCACTGACAACAGATTATTAAATAAAATGTCAGTAACCAGTAACATTTCCTGATGATGCAAAAAACCCAGTGGACAACATTTCTTCTTTGTGTGTTCTATTAATGTTTACAGGTGTTGACATTTTGAAATATGAGTATTCAGAGGCTTGAAATCAAAATGGTTTAAAGAGTAAACTTTGGATATTTGCACTTTTTTTACATTGCACAGACTCATGGCATGATTCACAAAAGGTTTGTGCGGCTCTCTCTCCACACTCCACATATAGTAGTCTACGCACACCGCGGTCCGTCAGTGCCACCGTTTAGCTCCCTTGAATGGTGAGAGTCCTGCCCACCCGGTGCTGTTTCAGGAACGTGTACACGCGTCACAGGAGAACTACAAGATCACATAAGAATAACGAGAACAATTAGCAATAATAGGACCGTGAGGCTGTGTATTGTGTTTTATTTTGAAAATGACCCCGACGCTCTGTGTGTTTCCTTGTCTGACTTCCTGTCTGGATCTTTTCTTTTCTGTCTTTTCTTGACGTTCTCCATCAAAAAGAACTCACAGTGTATTTGAAACGGAGCAGAGTGTAGTGGCGCTGCTGGCACGCTTCAGAGATGGACCGATGCGCTTGCTGTGGAAACACAATCATCGACTAGACGTGAACAGCAGTAATGCGCGGGGCTGAAGGACCACGGCGAGCACAGAATATGTGGACATTGGGGGTAACATGAAGGAGGTACACGCACCCATGACTGTGCTGCAGAGCAAACAGCGTCTCTGCGCCTGTGACTTTTTTAATGAGCCATTATGAAGTCATTTGGTGAGAGCAGGTAGCTGCAGTGTTTAGAGGAGATGTCACACCTAAACCTTTCAGTGATCAGGAAAACTATTCTACCTCTGTGTAGCTTTAAAATCAAGGATCTGTTAATAAAGTCTGCAAAAACAACTTTGTCATTATTATAAATTTGATCAGGTCAGTCTAACTGTCAGCGGCTCCACTCAGCTGTTACACACCAGGATGTTTCTGCTCTGGCATCAAAATAAACCCTGAAACAGTTTTCCTTCCCTTCACCGCTCATCATCTTTAATGTGAACATTATTCAGCTCCGTCAGCATGAGAGCTCATCTCCGTGCAGACAGCTTCTCTCCACCTTCAGACACAGAACAAGAGCACACTGAACGGAGCAGGGCGACCGTCCTCAAGACGTTGCAGAGTTTGGAGGTATTAACAGTCCGTTAATTGTTATTCTAAGTGTCTGACAACGTTACAGAAAGGATCCATACAGAGAGAGACCTTTCTCTAAGGAGACGATCCTCCGTCACTCACAGCCACCAGACTCCATCCACAAAAACATTTATTTTGACCTCAGTTAAAACAAAGTACCTGTTTGTTTGTATAATCGTGTAAATTGGTTTTATTAAGTGAGCTGCTTTGTTTAAATCAGAAAAAAAAAAGATCGGCACTCCGAGGAGCTCCCGATTTAGGATTTAACAACAGGTAACATTTGGAGCCAACATGGCGACTCACAAGAACCCCTTCAAGTCTGAGGAAGAGCACGCTGCAAACGGGCACTCCTCTGTGTGCCGATATTTTTTTACTTCTTTGTTTTGGATCCAGCACTCACCGAGGGCATGTGTGTGTCTTTTTTGATTTTTTCATTTCAACTGCTGAGTTAGATCACAGTTAACCCTTCAAACACCAAATGAAAGACTTTTCCTGTTCGTGTTGAAGTAAACTCATTTAAAAGTTAGGCCGGAAAATTCTCAATCTTATTGTTTCAACTCCTACAGCAACAAATAAAACCTCAGAATGCCCCCCCCCCCCCCCCCCCCCCCCCATAACCCCTTACCTTCCTTTCTCTTCTCCTTCCTGCTCTCTTCACCCCCTGTAGTCCGCCTCCTCTGTGACGCCCTGTAGACGTCACGCTCCCCGGGTTGCCTCGCCCTCCTGCTGACCATGTCCCTCCTCCTATCTGGCCTCCTCACTCTTTTGGTTTCTTCTGAACTGATTTCATTCTGCTCGTAAAATGTTCATGTGAAAGTATTTATGTTGTTCTTGTAATATTATTGATCTGAAAAAACAGTTTAGCGTGTTAGCTTCACTGTCTTTTTAATGCTTTCACCAGTTTAACGCTCTGCTCTTTGCAGTTTGTGATTCTCCATATGTGCTGTAACAAAACTCCTCCTGCATCACATCTTTGTTCTTTCATATTAGTTGCTTAAAGATTGCATTTCCCTCTACCGAGCCGTGACAAAGTTTAACAGCACCTTTCTTTACTCACACATTGCTCCTGTAACGTCATAACATTGGCGGTCCAGTGTGTGAATCCACATAGCATTTTGGGGATGTGGAAGCGCGGGAAGCACTCCGTGTGAGCTCACAGGGAAAACTTCACATACACACATACTCAGTCCTGCACACACACAGAACACCAACATGACAAACCATCCAGGATGACTTTCATACAAACTACAACACTTGAGTGTATATGAAATATAAACTAGATGAAAGAGTCCTGGTATTATGATGGCTGCAGGGGCATGTCCAGGGGGGGGCCAGGGTCGGCACCAGCCCCCCATATTAGCTATATCTCTTATCAGAGGAGGGGCAGACATTATGCACGTTCTCTTGTTTGCACCTTAAATGTAGAAACATTTATAGGCAGCGTATCAGTACTGAAAACTGTGTGTAGGAATGTGTTTAAACTGTGACTTCTTTTGAGCCCTTAAGCAACTAAGCTAAGATGATTTATATGTTACCTTATCTCTGTTGAGTTAGTTTTAGATTTAAATAATGTGGAACAGGAACGTTCAATCTGTCTGATACTCTAGTGTTTGTAATTAAAGTAGAGACAGAAACCACTAAATTCATTGTGTTCATTCTTCACACAAACGAGAGGCCACCCCTGCATAAGTCAGCCCCCCCCCACCCCAGTTAGGCCCCCCAATAGTCTGGACACGGCCCTACAGCTTCATATTTTGTGCACATTGAGAAATATTACTCCTGTATTTAAGAAGTGAAATGACATTTTAACTAAGCCGTTAGAGACCGTCATATCCTTTTATCTTACAGTTCCACAAAGAGTGGTGTGTTATTTAAAGACGGGGGGATGGCAGCGTCCATCTGTAGAGTCAGAGGGGGGTCGCTAATCTCTCTCTCTGAACCCCCCACGCAACAGCAGACTGGACACAGGATACACTGTAAAACTGTGAGGGGGGGGGGGGGGGGTTACAGGATCAGAGCCTGTACTGATGGCTCGGAGACTTGATGAGGGCTTAGGGATCAGGGAGGGAATGTTTCTGGACGTCTGATTGGTGGAGAGAACAGAGTCCTACTATTGTATCAGTTTGTGATGTTCAACTTTCTTTTTACATCACATTATAGTTCTGTGATGTGTTAGCTGCATGATAAGAAAGCACTGAAGAACACTTCCTTTAGAAACGTCTGTGAAGTCGCACAAAGTAACACTCCGGTGTTCACAATAATGATATTTAAGATGGTTTTGATGCTGAACTCTCAGCTGTCGATGTTGTGCTCTATCTCTGGTCACTTCCTGTCAGCACCTCTGGTCACTTCCTGTCAGCACCTGTGTGTCTGAACTTAAAGCTGTTTGTTTTCACTTCCTGATGTTGTTTCCTCCTCTCTAGATCCTTGCGTGTGTTGTACTCGCTGATGATCGTCACTTTACATAAAAGCATCTGATCTTCAAATTAAGATCCAGTAAAGTCTGCTCAAATAATCTCTTTATCTGATATTGTTTTCTTACTGTTATCATTTACTTTGGAGCGTCCATGAACAGCTCAGAGGTTTGTAGAAGTCATCTCTGGTTAACGTCCAGTTATTCTAGCAGCACGTGTCAGAGCCTCATTAAAGCTGGTCAGGTGCCGGGTCGCAAAGCCAGCTCATCCAGACCAACCGTGAACATGGGTTTACACGGGTCACTGCACCGCAGACTGACAGGGTTTAAACTCATGTGTGACATTGACCCCCCCTCAAACCAGAGACCTCTTGAGTCCCCGAGCTGAGAGTCCCACTCAGACAGGTTCTGACTGTTCAAACAGTCTCTTACACATAAAACAAAAAGCTAGCCCTGACCTGAAGTGTGAAGGAAGGTCCAGAGATGGACAGAGTCAGAAAGGACTGGTTCTCCTGACAGGGTAAACATATGGCTGGGTCAGCTCACCTACACGCCGGCGGACACTGGACGGCGTTGTGGGGAGCGACGAGCCCATGGCTTTGTCTACGATATCAGTCTGTGTTGTATTTAAACTGTTTAATCAGAATCTTTAACAGCATCACCACCTCATGACTCATATCAATAATGTTAATAATAATAACTCCGTGTACATACCTGGTATTATTCTATATTTGTATTTTTTCTCCCTTTATTTAACTGACGTTTGATTTTTAACATCTTGTTATTTTTGATATTATATTTCTGTTAATTTCCCCCATGGGGGATCAGTAAAGTTTATCTTTATCTCTTTATCTTTATTTGGATCACAAAAGAAGATAATTGGCAGATTTCAGACACAGTGCATGTGTGTGGGGTCGGCTGTCGAGTCCATATAGGTCCTCTCTACCGCTTCAACTGAGTCTTACAGTAATATGCCATTTAAAGTGGACACAGCACCTGCTCTGTGTGCACCTCAGTCAAGGTGCGTTAAAGACTATCGGACATATTCTGTATTCCCCCATATGAAAACCAGTACACGTGATTTACCAAACAGAAGACCCCCTAACACTGACCTTCACACCTCCTCTCTTGTGTTTTTCCTATTGGGTCCCATCAGCAGTGGGCTCAAAACCATCTTCTCCTTGTGATTGAAAGCGCTTAAGGTGTAAACATCAACACTTCCTGGTTAAGTAGATGACATTAGATGTGTAGCTTCTTATATGGTCAGTGCAGTTTGGCTTTAACTCTGGGCAGAACGTTTAGTTATTGGTCAGAACATATGAGGCAGGCTCATTGTCTAAACATTAAAACCTGGAGTGGAGCTTTAGAGTAAAAGCTGTGGAGAAAAAGTTGTATTATACCTTTTAAACTGTTGTGTATTTCCTCTGAGAGAATTGGTTTAAAGGCTGAGACATTAAATGAATCCGCTCATTCAAACATGTGTGTAGAAATCTCAGTTTTCTCTCAGGAGGAACAGAGACGAGTGCTGGAAGCACACACAAAGGCTTTCAAATTTCTTCCTCTGTACATGGCCTCAGGCAGCCCAGCGCCCCTGGACTGTGCGTGTGTGTGTGTGTGTGTGTGTGTGTGTTTGTGTGTGTGTGTGTGTGTGTGTGTTGGGAATCTCACAGGACATCAGAGGGCTTCAAGATGCTCCTTGCAGTGATTAGCTCATTCCACAGAGAGCCACTCAGACACACACACACACCCACACACACACAAACACATGTGTCATCGGCTCAAGTCTGAATTATACTTCTGCATGGGATCTGCGTCGTAGCTACGGGTTAGCGGCCTACAGTACGCTACCTGTGTCTGTTTCCTGTTCTGCCACATTCTCTGCTTGTTTGAGTACAGGAAACCATGGCGACTGAATCCATAACATCGTAGCCTCATTGCATTAAAGAAAAGCGAGGAGAGGAGGAGGAGATGGAACAGACAGCCGCTGAATCAGTCAAGTCAGAGGACGGGGGAAGTTTTTGCACTTGTTCGGCCAATGAGAGACACGGATGAGGAGATGCACTTACTATATTTTTGGATGTTGCCAAGTAGCCAAGTCGCCGAGTCTGCAACCATTAATTTCACAACAGCGGACCAATCACAAGGCTTGTTGTTTACGTCATTGGTTACAGGTTTGAGGAGGTGAACGTCAGACTACACATCAGGTTTCTGTATAGTGAACCAAAGTAATATGAAGAAGTATAAGAAGTGTGTGTGTGTGTCTCTGTGTGTGTGTGTGAGAGAGCCTTGGCTTGGTTAATAATTTCATGTATGCATACTTGTGTGTGAGGACGTGAACAGCAGGGGTCTGTTGGCGTTGACTAATCTGCAACCTGAGCAGCATCTCAGCGTGTCGACTGATGCTGACAGACGGGATAAAATGTGTGTGTGTGTGTGTGTGTGTGTGTGTGTGTGTGTGTGTACATTTCTATCAGGTGAATCTTCGCCTCGCTGCAGCAGTCGATACACTCGCCGTCTTATTTCTCACTCTTGGTAACATCAAAGGAAGTCAAAGCTCTTGTGTTTGATGTGAAATCAGTCTTCATGTTGACAACGTCTTAGTCTTTTTTAACAAGGCCCTCACAAATCCCTGCAAGAGGATATTCAACACACTGAGACACTTTCAGCTGTTTCATGAATTAGGCCAAATCACTGACTACACACGGCTTAACAGAGCATCATCCAAAGGAAACTGGAGGTGTAGAAACACCTCCACCACCCTGTCAGCTGCTTCTTCTTATTCACTCTGAAACCAGCTGACTGCTACTGTCTTCACATGTCCAACTGGATCGTTGATTAACTGTCTGCTTGTTCCAGGTTCATGTTATGACTGTAAGATCTATGAGGGATGTACCTCTGTGGAACAGCGTCTGTAGAGGTATAAAAGTCTGTCTCTCAGGTGTACTTTACAGTCCATGTAAAGCAATAAAAAATACATATTTGAAGTCTATTATACAATAGAAGTCTGTTAACAGCCGGGTCACATTTTAGTAGTGAAAAATAGCACTAAGTGTATAAAATGTAGGTTAAAAAATCATGAAGAATTCAGCATTAACCTCTGCTGTGAGATGCTTCTGGCGTACAGAAACCACACCCACTCTCAGGAAGACGCGCCAAAGCTAGATAGAAAAACTGCAGACTGTAATGTTGAAACATGTGGAAACATGCGATCAAGCAGAAGAAACAAAAAGACGCTGAAGTGCACATTGTGTCTATATCGATGAAGCACTGGGTGGGGGGGTGTTATCCTGAGGAACTTCAGTCTGTCATTGAAGATCTAAAAGTTGCTTGCTTTGCAGACGGAGCTGACAAATCATGAATTCAGTCTCCTTATCTGCAGCATCATGTAGATGTTTCAACATTCTATCAACTTGTTTAATTTGCATGTCTGGGCCCATATTCCTACCTCATCTGGTCTTTTTTTCTGCATCGTGTACACCACAACATGGGCGACTCTTTGGTTTTTTCGTTGATCTCCTAGAAGCTGAACTCCTGGCACAAAATGTCCAAAAGTGAGCATGAGAGGAAGTTAAAGCAGTATCATCCAAACACAGAGAAGCTGAGTCTGAGCTAACAACACTTGGATTGCTAAGGAGTTAGTTCAGAAATATAACATATCATGTGGCCTCCATGAGTCCATATGAACAGAAAGACAGATGAGTGTGTGCACATGGAGACACGAGCAGTGAGCACCAAAACGATGGACTGACTTTAACTGCACAACAGTTTTAAGAATCATAGAACAAGAAGAAAAGTTAGAAAAAACTTGTTTGCAATTCATTATGTCCTTAAACTGAATGGAGCGGAAAATCTGCATAAAATTAGCATTTGACATTTTGTGAGTGAGACTAAAATAGTCCTTCATTGAGTCTTAAACACTGAGTAGACGTTCTTAATGTGCCTTGAACAGCACAATGGAAAGCCCCACAGAGAAGGTAACAGATGCCAGGAAGAATTAAGTGCTGTAAATGTCAGTGTTGAGACAGCAGCCTGATGTCAAACTGGCATTAACGTCAATATGTGGATATCTTACCTCCATCCAGACATCCATCTTCTTCCGCTTATCCGACATCAGTAAGCGACAGTAAGTCAACCCAGACTTCCCTCTTCCCCAGCAATGTTTTCCAGCTCCTCCCGAGGGATTTCCAAGGCGTTCCCAGGACAGACGGGTACATAATCCATCCAGCGAACTCTGGGTCTCCTCCCAGTTGGGCGTGCCAACTGGATGCATCCTAACCAGATGCCCGAACCACCATAACTGATTGGCTGTACATGTTAATTATGTCGCACGTGCATTTAGATTTCTGTCCGGTCATCAAGACCCTCAGGTGAATCAGTTTCATGTAGTGGGTCCAAACTGTGAACCTGTGAGTCTGAGCTCAGGTCAAACAAAACCTTCGCCACATCATTCGTCAATGTTCCACGGCACAAGTTTAGCAAAAAGTAACAGACAGCAAATGAAAAGGATCGCCTCATACTGAACTGATGGATGTGTTTTTACACACTTACACAATTATGTCAAATTTACTGTTAGCTCTAAATATTTGCAGATCTGTGTACACATTTGTAGATCTATGTCATATGTGTTGATCTGTGTACTCATTTTGTGGATCAAGACTTAAGATGTGTCTTCAGAGCAAAGTGAGGTCAAAGTGAACCTTGACCTTTGACTTTTCAAAATCTGATCAGTCCAAGGGAAGATATTCCTCAAGGTGTTTCTGAGATATTGTTTTTTGCAAGAACAGGATGGAACGGCCCTCCAAAAAATGTAACCTTCAGTAACGCCTGCCCGCTGGGAGGCATAAAACGTGTTTCATGGTTGAGATAAAAAGCCGCAGAAGCTGAAGACCTGGTATGAGAATACATTTGCTATACAAGCAAAATATATTTTTTTAGAGTCAGAACCCATTCAGAAACATTATCACAAATGATGATCGCAGTAACTTATTAAAGGTCCAGAAGACCTGTGTCGAGCCATTCATGACTTTGGCTCTGTCACTTGTCAGTATTCATGTTAGTTACTAACCATATATCTGCCCGGGAGCTCCTGAGCTCTCTTGTCTCATAGGTTCTTCTGGATCGTTGCTGCAGACTGCATGCGGCTGTTGACCCGCCCCACCTGACTCGCCCTGCTACAGCTATTAATGTCAGCCTGATGTTTATTATCATTGCTATAAATGTTGATTGTGTCAAACTAGACCCAGTCTTCCCCATGACGTTGATAATAGACTGATCAGTCTATTATCATGGCTTATACTATCATACTCTGTTTCTGCTTATATGTTTACCATCATGACTGACATTGTAGCTATAAATCTGTTTTTGTTGTTGTTGTTGTTGTTGTTGTTGTTGTTGCTGTTTGTTTGTCTCCCTCTATCTCACACAGGTCCCACCTACACATTCACACACTGATGGTAGAGGCCGCTGTGTAAAGAGTCCATCAGTATTAACTCATCCATTCATACACATTCACACACTGATGGTAGAGGCTGCTGTGTAAAGAGTCCATCAGTATTAACTCATCCATTCATATACATTCACAAACTGATGGTAGAGGCTGCTGAGTAAAGAGTCCATCAGAATTAACTCATCTATTCATACACATTCACACACTGATGGTAGAGGTTGCTGTGTAAAGAGTCCATCAGTATTAACTCATCCATTCATACACATTCACACACTGATGGTAGAGGCTGCTGAGTAAAGAGTCCATCAGTATTAACTCATCCATTCATAGACATTCACACACTGATGGTAGAGGCTGCTAAGTAAGGACTCCATCAGTATTTACTAATCCCATTCATACACCGCCGACATACATTGCCTTAGTTACTTTGCTAATTGTCCTGTGTTTTGCTCATGGTGGATGAATGTTGAGTCTTTGTAATTAAGATAATAAAATGTTCAATAGGCTGACATACAAGATTCTAAAAGCTTTATTGATTGATTGATTGATTGATTGATTGATTGATTGATTGATTGATTGATTGATTAACAGGGGCGGGCGGCTGTGGCTCAGTTGGTAGAGTCGTCGTTTCTCAACCGGAAGGTCAAGGGTTTAATCCCCAGCTGGGCAACATGTCCAACATGTCCGATGTGTCCTTGGGCAAGACACTTAACTCCTGAATTGCTCCCACTGCTTCAGTGGCAGTGTATGAATGGGATTAGTTACTTCTGATGGATGATACTACCATCATTGTGTGATAGAGGTGTGACCTGCAGTGTAAAAGCACTTTGAGCAGTTGGAAGACTAGAAAAGCACTATATAAGCTCAAGTCAAAGTCCATGGATTGATTGATTGATACATAACCCATGTTAACATCAGGTGGAAATAAGGTTTTAAGTGAAAGAGTAGATTACAGTTCATATCAGTGTTTCCTTTGTATTACACCTTATCAGTTTATCCCTTTTCTCAGAATTTAAACATCTATTTGAGGAAGTGCGGAACAACCTTTCTGTTACTATGAGGAGACTAGATAGAAAGATGGTTATTAATGGATACCGCCAGTGTCACAAATTCAAGACAAAATAAAAACCTGAAATGGTGCCATCATGCAGTAAAACGTCCACCCCCGTGTTTTTTATAGCCGCAGAAAGAGCCCAAATGAAAAGCTAATTTTCCCTCCACATCCCTTCACCCTCATTCAGTCAGAGCTCCAGTTTTTTCTTGTTTTTTTTTACTTTGTCTTGGCGAGGCACAGTAAACAGCAGCGCCAGAGCCAGCCAGCCAATATGGTGTAACTGATTTAAGGCGGATTAGAGGTTCCTGCGCTAAGCCTGAGAGAATCCTCTCAAATATTCACAGACGGACTGAATTAGTCAAAGAAACAATGGCCATTCTCAAAGCATCTTATGTAAAATGTTTGCGTCCTGTGATATTTGCAGCCATTGTAGGTGGCTGACTTTAAGTCTCAAGAACATATGACATGATTATATTTCAGAGCTGCTTTAATCCATACAATGCTTTATGATATTTCAACAAGGACGTGGTTTAAAAATACACATCACCGGTTTCTCACAAAAAATGAAATCCTTTCTGTTTACCTCAAGCAAGAAGTTTACACACTGTGACTTTGACTAATTCCTGGAAAAGCTTTTGGCTCAGAGGAAGAGAAATGACTCCGACTTTACAACTGTCAAATATGCTCAGCACTATCCTGTTTTCCTCATGCAAGTAATCACTGAAAGATTTAAACTCCACTACTGACTATGAAGAAGGATGAGAAAAGAAACATTATATATATATATATATATATTCATTGCATCATTTACACTTTACCTCCAGATACATCTCGCTAACATAAAACTGTGAATTCACGAGTGAGCACGAGTTGTTAAAACAGTCTCTGATTGTGATTATATGTAGTTTGTAATTAACCATTTTTTTTATATAACAAGAAAAAACTCCAAAAGTTATTTAAGAGAGAAACAACAGATTTTAAATCTGTACAAAATGTTGCGTTACATGTGTGCAGGTATACAGATCGAGCAGGGCTTATTTTGTGCCGGATCCTACCGGAAAGAGATCCGGCACCTCCTCTGCCACTGTTTAAATCTCTCATTACATTTGGTGCATGTTATCTGTTCTGACATTCATTTTCTGGATTTATAAAACTGAGAATCTCTTGTTTTTCTGCTTGTATGTATTTTTAAATCTAAAAAAGAAAAGTGGGACAGAGCAAGAGGTCAGATCGCAGTCAGGTCACAGAGGGACTGGAGTTTTGTGCACTTCACAAAGCTCCACGATTTGGCCAATGTCGAAGGATCAATGGTTGTTTTGTTTGTTTTGTCCATATAAGGTAAGAACAGGTTTATAACATTTTGTAACTTTATACACAGAGATGGAGAGACTTGAAACTTTACACACATGGAGAGACTTGAAACTTTACACACAAAGGTGGAGAGACTTGAAACTTTACACACATGGAGAGACTTGAAACTTTACACACATGGAGAGACTTGAAACTTTACACACATGGAGAGACTTGAAACTTTACACACATGGAGAGACTTGAAACTTTACACACAGAGGTGGAGAGACTTGAAACATAAACTTCAATCGATCATTAGTTGTAATGTAAATCAGTTTAGCAGAGAATAGTGTGACCTACACTCCAGACTGTAGTCTCTGTTAACAGACTGATGATGTCATCATTCTGCTCCCTTTTATGTATGAATCTTTCTCTGCCTTTTGCTCCTTCCTGCTGATGTTTCGTGTGCACCCTCCACGTCCCAACACCAGTCTTTATAGAAGCATCATCTCTCAATTCCTGACCCATCCAGTCTCAGGAAGTCATCAGCTTCCCCACCAGGGTCTTGACTCCTTGGGGGGATTTATTCTGTTGCTACCCAGACTAGCGCCAAAGTCCTCCTGTTATCCATCGTAATAAATAGTTCTTTATTAGCTTGTCTCTCCTGATTGAAGTATTTTTTTTACCAAAGTTGAGCATTCTTGCTGCCGTGAAGGCAAAGAAAAAGTCCAAAAAGTGCTGAAAGCTCTTCTTTGAACTCGGGATGTTTCGGTGTTCTCAGTATTTCTCAGAGGCAGAGCTGCTCATGAGGCAGAAGTAAAGTCAGTTGTGAAGCACTTATTCAGAGTGATTCAACTGGCAGGACCGGGCCAGACTGAAGAAATAGAGCTCTAATCAAAATATAGATAACATGGACGGAGCCGCAGTATGTTTCCGTGGTATCTTAGTTTCCTTATCAGGGTCGACCGTGTCACCAGGAAGTGTTTGAGAGTTTTACAGGTATTACCATCATTTCAAGCCAAAATGACTTTGAGGCTGGCACACCCTCAGTCTCACTTTAAAGAGGAGAGACGTAAAGAATAGGAGGAGCTACTGAAGGCAGGGGCCAGAGGGACAGATTGTAGGCACACAAAGACAAAGGAAGAAGCTCCTATCAATCTCTCTGAAATCATTATGATAGACTGTATCATTATATACAGTCCCTGGTTATTCCTTGTATCTAAGTCCATTTTCATCAGCCACAGATGCAGATATTGACGTCTCTGTACACTCTGTATGAGCTGGAGCCTTTACTATTGACTTTTCAGCCAGTTCAGCATGCAGAGCTTCACAGTTGTCTAATCTACTGGAGATGAATCTGTGGACTCGTTTTTCACAGTTATAACACTAACGTTACTGACATGCTCACATTACCTGAGGGGAAATGACAGAGATTGATCGACACTCCTTCCTTCTGTCTTTGTGTTTAATTATTGTGTATAATTAATTTAATACGACCGATATTGATCATACAAAAGCTTTTGAGAGCCATAGAATAGTTCATGGGTAGGCAGTTAGCTCTGGCTGTCATTATGTAGCAGAGAAGGCTAAAGTCAGGTGATGTAGTCAGGGAGATGAATAAAGTGATGAACCTGCACCCATAGGACCAGAGTTCCTGTCCTATGAACAAAGTACGTCAGCACTGACTTCTATGATAACAGCGTACTTATTGAAACCTGAACATTGATCTGTTTTTAACTTTAACTTTGGGTGCCTTAATTTAAACCATACATTTTCAGACGTTTGTCCTGTCTGTTGTATTAAAGTGTAAGAATAGATAACCTTCATGAGTTTGGAGTAAAAACACGTTGAGTAGTCAGAAGACTAGAAAATAAATATACAATCTGAAGTCCATTTACCTCTACAAATATTATTTTATTCCCTCTGGAATTCAATTATTTGACAGAATGTGTTCAAGGATCTTGTCCCTCCATGTCCCAACAGAATTGTAAGCACTCACTTTGTTTCTCTGGTCTCTTTGTCTCTGTCCTGTATTTTCAGTTTTCTGTGCTAAAGCGTGGATCTCAAGCCCTTTAGTATTTAGAAGGCTGAGCTGAGCAATCGCCTGATTCACTGAAGCTTGTTTCAGACATGTTAAAGAAATCTCAAATAAGGAAACTGTCCTTCTGGTGTCGGAGCATGTGCAGACCTGGAGATTTGATATTCATGGGAGAAAAACTATTTTAAACCAGGACTGTACCAAAATTAAAAAACATGTTCCAATTTAAATCCAATTTCCATAATCCTTTAGAAACATCAGCATCCTCTTAGCCGTGTGCAGACTCTCTGCAGCTCTCACCTGTGAGTGGCTGAACTCTCCAACAATACACCAAGAAAACGGGCTAACAACATCATCAAACCTGTCACCAGTGCACTTAAAGCAGCAGGCCTATCAAGAGCAAACTGAAAGAATCCTGCGAGTGCTGAATGTGCATTAAGGCCACAAAAGGACGGTCGGCTCTTAAAGAGATGAAATGAACGAGAGCAGTAGATCCATAACTGGAGAGGCTGTGCAGACTCAAGTGGCACTCCACTGTGAACTCCAAACATTAAGGTCATCGAGTATTTTAGACACAGGAGTGGAATATGGTGGCTCTTTTACTGCTTGAACTGAGCCAGAAAAGATGAGAGAGAGAGAGAGAGAGAGAGAGAGAGAGAGACAGCAGGAAGAGCTGGCTCTACCCACTGTCCTATCTCTAAATGAAGGCATAAAACGCCCCAAAAATAAAACTCAAAAAAACAAGTACTTGTTTTTTAACGCTGTCAGTTATTCTGTGTCTGACGTCATTACAGAATGAATTACGACAGAGATGGAGTGTTTGATTCGTGTTTTTACACACAAACAGCTCCAACATCTCTCTTCAAAGCTGCCAGTCTCTGTTCATAAAAACATTTAACCATGCACCATGGAGCATGGCTGGAGATCTTTAGTGCATTTGGGTGTTCTTTTTATAAAATCAGTGTTGTATATTGATTTTATTGATTATCTTTATGATCTTTAAACATTTGTATCATGCACAAAAGGTGAAATTGCATATATTTGTCATAAGAATGATCACTCTTGGAAACCGAAAACGATGTGGTGATGGTGTTAATGTGCTTTGACCAGTGAGCGAGCAGCACGATCTCTGTGATCGTCATGAAACTGTTTCATCAGTTCATCTCGCTCTTTTTACAGTTCTGCAAATGTGTCATATTACACGTACCATACCAAGGCAAAAAAGTCATTATGTCATTTACAAATGACATGTGTCTGTCTTTGTAAAGGTGGGACCTCATGTGTGCAGTCATACTGAAAAATCAACATGAAACACATAATTATACTTCACAATAAGTGATGGTAAGTAAAGAGCCTGACGGACTTTATGAGCTCCTCTTCTGATGTATGTTTCTTACTTTCACAGAGGTTTGAGGAGAAAAGGGTCCTGTTGGGCTCCACTGATTTCAACATGTAGTGTGGATCAGTATCTGTTAACTTGTCATGATTATTCAGTGAAGTGAAGCCACACTCACAGTAGCTGTTTTCACACATGCACTCCTGAACATTTCTAGAAAACTTCATGGGGCGGCTGTGGCTCAGTAGAGTCGTCGTCTCTCAACACGTCTCATCCCTGATGGTCTTTGAGAGCGCACTCAGCTGGATCCTGACTGAAATGTTTCTGGTTTTTGACATGTGCGTGTGTGCGCGCGCGTGTGTGTGTGTGTGTGCGTGTGTGTGTTTCCCTTTAATCACCGCCGGCATTGTAATGACCAATCAGAAGCCATTTCAACTCCTCAATTTGTTGATTTGGTGGGTGGGGGATGGCAGAGTGAAGCAGGGAGGGCGTGCACGCCCAGAGGTAGAGAGAGAGAGAGAGAGAGAGAGAGAGAGAGAGAGACAGAGAGAGCGCGCAGGGTGAGGACGGGGGAGAGCGCACAGACTCCAGGCGCAGCAGCAGTCCGTCTTCGGCTCCATCCTCAGCTCTCAGCGGTAAGTGGCACTGGCTCCGCGCGGCTTTTTTTTTCTGTTCTTTTAGGGGGGATTAATCAACAGAGACAACTGTCCAGCGTCTCATCTACATTTTAAAAAATGTATTTCTTCTATTTGGGTTTGCTGTTACATTGGTCGGAGTGTGGGAGCTGCGTAATTGAACACATTCTCCGCCTGTGTGGCACGGTGACGGGGGGGCAGCCTGGCATGGAGTTTGGCTCTTTGGTGGTAAAAGTGAGCCGACATTGTGTCTTCAAGCACTATAGAAACTTGACTTCACATCATGCTTTCTTCACTCACATTTCGGAAACTCTAACCTGTGTTAAAGCATCGTTTTTCCCCGGCTCCCTCTTCATTATTCCGATCTCACAGGAGGACGATCATGTGTGGAAGTTACGGAGCTCTCTGACTCTTGTTTTGACCTGCTGATCAGAAAACTTCAGTGAGTGTTATCTAAAATATTTGATCAAAATGACAGACGTGTGGTGATAAAGTTGTACATCTGAAGTGATGATCCAGGCTGCCTGTGTGGAAAAACTATCATCTCTCCGGAGGTTTAAAATAAGACCTGAAACTGCGGCTCAGATGCTGTACAAACAAGATTTGGAGGCTGGATGCGTGAAAACAGCTTTAAATTGTGTGTTAAGAATCTCATTTTCCGTTTCTCATTTCATAAGAGTTTCATTTCCCGTCATGTTCGGAGGATTTTCTGTCGTTTCAGCGGTTATACGACAAATTGTGACATAATGTGCACAACTTGGTGTCCTGGTGTCTGAGGGACTGCGTCTCAAATGAGTGAATTATTTCACATTTAAAACATTAATGTCATGATGGTGTGTGCGTGTGTGTGTGTGTGTGTGTGTGTGAGAGAGAGAGAGAGAGAGTAAAAAAGGAGAAAATGAGTCGTAGCGGATCAGCATCAGTCAGTCAGTGTGTGGGTCTCTCTCTCTCTCACAACACACACACACACACACACACACACACACACACACACACACACACACACACACACACACACACACCTCTCTCTCTCTCCTCACCCTTTTTCCTCTCATAAATTGCTCATCATGGACACGTCCTACGTGAATAGTCTCCAGTTTTTGGGTGAAACTGCTCTGATTTACCTTTTTGTTATTTCTTGAACTGTGTGCAGGTTTAATGAGCTGCTGTTTGTTATTTGCTGGTAATCACACTCTCTGTTGGACTGCTGGTGTGTTTCCACAGAGCAGAGTGGATGGTGCGTGTGTTTGATTTGACCTGCTTGCTGTGGCAGGAGGGAGGGGAGGGTTGTTCTATATCAATGCTGATTCTCATGTTAAAGCGCTTTTGAGAAAACATTCCCTCTCTCGCTCCATCTCTAAGAGAGTTTTTAGATATGTGTTCTTTTGGGAAAAGACGTAAAGATTTTCTTGTGGATTTTTCACCTCTTTTTTGATTTTCAATGACTGAACTTTGAATCTTACATCACGTTATATTTTGGTTTATTTTTATTTTTATTTTTATTTCAAACGTTCAAATAAAATGTGAATTATATAAATTCTCAATTACAAATTCTAAAAAGAGAATCCAAGAAGTCCAAAGTCGTTTTAACAATTTAACAATAAAATGACAATCAATCTTCCTGAGCTGGTTGTTTATAAATGCACCTCACAGGGGGAGACTGTCCCTGTCAGACGGGGGGGGGGGGGGGGGGGGGTCTCAGGAGAATGATGGACAGGCCGACACTATGTGAAGATTGTTTTACTTTATATCAATCCAACGTGGAGTTCAACAGATTCAAGGTATCAACAAAAGAGTGGAACAGACAATCTAAAGAAGCAGTGTCATTACTGCATCGCACAGGCCACACCGCTGTACCTGATCACGTGCTAGTCTCCAGGATATAAGCGGCACGGCCCCCCCTCCTTCTTTGCTCGCAGTGACTTTTCCTGAATATTTCAAACTGCTCTCACACATCAACTAACCCGACTTCACGTGAAGGTTTTCACGCGTGCAATTTTTAGGAGAATTTCAGGCAGACTGACTCTGAAATCTTTTCTGACTTGCTTGTTCACACGTGAACCTCGGGGGAGGAATGTAGGGGGGGGGGGCTCTCAGGACGCAAGACATGACGTAAAAAGAACAACGTGGAAGCAACCACAGGGTCCCCTATAGAGAAGTTTCATAAGATCTCCAAAAGAACAACCTGGTGAACAGAAAATCTGTTTCATTACATGGAGAACGCACGCTATACAGGCCATGGTCTGCACATCTGACCCAGGCCACAGAGTATTGATTCCCACCCTGACACGACATTGAATCTAATGTGTTCCTATGTTTTTCCGCTCTTCACTTATTGATGAAGTCACTTTAACGTGCTCATTCTATACTTCCTGGAAACAACAGGATTATATTGGCTGACTTTATTTACAAAAACACAGACACGGTCTCAGTAAACCCCCCGGGGCTTCAGCCCTGCTGGATCCTGTGGAGTGAGAAGGTAAATGCTCGGAAACCCCTCACCGTCCTCTGGAATTTAAAGCCCCGCTGCTCGTCCAGACCCCTCACAGATATCCACTGATTTATACTTTGTAGGTTTCTGGGGGTTTTCCCAGCATGCACAGCAGTGTCTCTGAAATGTCCTGCTTCCAATCAGGGTTATTACGAGTCAGCGGTCATATACATTCCTCAGTGACTCAGCTGTGACCTCAGAGCCGCCTGACGGGTCCTGAACCTTCATCTATGATGATTGATCTTAATGATCAGTTATTTCTTGAGTTAGGAGTTTTCCTCTCCCTCCACCAGGCAGCACGAGCAGTGTCATCAAATGTACATTTATAAAGACACATTTCATCTGTTCTGCTCTGGCCTTACAGCAGGAGGAATAATGAGCTCCAGTGGTGTTCCTGTAAACACTCTGACACTGAGCCACACTGTGCCTGAGAGTACCAGGATGTATTGTTTGTCCCTTTCTCTATCTCCTTACAATAGGAGACTCTGTTTGTTAAGCTGAAAGGCCCTGAGGACACAGAGACCCCCCCACCGGGTGGTCCTGACCCTCACCTTCACTGTCTCTAATCCTGAACTAATCAGAACAGGTCCGGGGGGGGGGGGGGGGGTTCTGTGACGGACCTTTATTGGAAAGGACAGCTGACGAGAAGAAACAGGAAGTGTTGGATTGTGGGAGAACATGTAGCAAAGGGCAAAGATCAGATTTGAACCCTCGGCCACTGGACTTTAGCCTCTCTACATGATCGCTAGGCTACCTTTAAATGATTTGGTGAAGCTGAGGACTTGTTGAGACTGGATGGGTGAAGATTTGATGGATGATGATTCTGTGAAGACGGGCGGTGATGGGGAGGTAGAGGGGTGCACAAAACATCAGCATGAAGGAACTTAAAGCAGAGAAAGAATCACATTTAAAAGAGAAACAGGCTGACAGTGAGGGAGGAAGGCCATGTGATTGGTTAGATGAATACAGCTGAAGAGACTTAACCAAAAACAGCCTCATAGAATGACAGCTGGAGAATGAGAGTGGAAATGTGAGAGAGCAGCGAGAGAGGGATGAATGAAAGATAGATGACAGGACGGTGAAGATTTAAAGTCTTCCTGACTCAGCTTCAACTAGAGTTTCATTTAAACCCTCATGAAGGCGTCACCTTAACCTCCACAGCTCCACATTAACCACATATTGAGGTTTTTAATGTGCACGTCCAGAACGCCTCTCAAAGAAATGCTTCTCTGGGAAAGTTACTTTGAAAGTATGGAAACCATGACGACCATAGCATTGATTGAATATTGTGTTTTAATTACTGTCTGCTTAAACTGATGATCAACGTTTCTGGGACATGACTAAACAGGTTTCAAACACATGCTTGAAACACGATTGTGACCAGATGCAGAGGATTCTGCTTTTTGAATGAATTCAGAACATTGTTAGAGCTTCTCAAAGAAGAAGAAAAAGACCCTTACATGAAGGAGACATGAGTGATTAGAGCTCCCTTCAGAGGTAGAGGTGACGCCCTTTAAGAAAACTAAGTCCGGTAGAGATGTTTGTAAGCAGATAAAGACGTTGTTTATTAGTGACGCTCAGCCTTCAGTCTGGACTGAGTCACATCCAGCTCATTCATGACGTTTATTCAACAGTGAAAAGTTCACAGAGATAACCTGCACAACTCGGAGATCAGTGAAGCCATCAGTGATGGAGGCCTCTCTCTCTCTCTCTCTCTCTCTCTCTCTCCTTCTCTCTCCCTCTCTCTCTCTCTGTTGAAAACAAACAGGCCCCCGCTGCAGCAGTCAAAGGGAGAAGAGATAAATCTTATAATCCTCTGTATCTCCCAAACTCATGATGATCTAAGTATAGAAAGACTCCAGAGATGACCAGAAAAGCCTGAATGAACTCGTATGTTAGTGTCACCCTGAATAACCGGCCTAACGTTGTGGTTTTTTTTGTGACATCACATAGTCTTTGTATTGACCAGGGATGAAAGTGTTGATGATGTGTTTCTATGACCCACCAGCTCCACCATCACCAGAGATGAACACGTTAATGCATGAACATTTATAATCCACAGATAGTTATTCTGACATTCTTTTCTTTGGTACTCATACTACAGGGCTCGACATCATAACTCTGATTGCACGCTCCACCAGCATACTCAGGCCGCTTTAAAATAAAAAACAGTACCACAGAATTCATAATGTAGCATTGTGTTCCCTGGTGTTTTCACAGTGATCACTGTGAGATTATCTCGTTAATTACAACATGTTGAAAGGCAGCTCCGGCTGACGGCTTCACGTCCTCTTGTGGATCACGAGCCAATATCATCGGCCGATATCTTTCTCATATCTATCTCTGATCTGTAGAGATAGATTTAGATAAAAACATCTATCATGTTGATCCCTCAGTTACCAAACACATAACGAAGACAAGATGGTCACTCAGCTGGAGAGTAACTGAGCATGAACCTGCGTCAGAGCTCGACACTCTGCAGAGTGATGATGCTCGATGTAATCCATACAGCGCCCTCTGCTGGTGAAAGAGAACCGCTAGTGTAACACAATGAAACTCAAATGAAATGTTATCTGACTGGTGAATAAATCGAGTAATATCGGTGCATATCACAGATAAAATAGTCACTTGGCCGATCAATGAGTCGGGCTCTAGAAGACGTTGCAGCTTAAAATGTCGTCTTTAGCTGAATCTGTTGATCAATGTAGACATAAACAGACCAGGAAGCTGAGTATAAAAAAGAGGTAACGTTCCTGGGTCAGAGATGACAGAAGGTGGGCACAGTGATCTTGAAAAGCAATTCGCCCCGAGAGGAAACCTAACTTCATATCAACACCTGTAATGTTTATTTTTCTTACACAGCGTCTTAAACCGAGCTCGAGCTTGAAGCTAATACTTGAAGTAAAATGTTTCCCCTCTAAGGGCGCGGTCACACTAGCCATCCGTACCGTGACCAAGCACGCTTCAACGCTAAAGTCCAGTTCGTTTTGGCAAGTGTGACCGCTCCGTATCGGTACACTTCCTTGGCTTTGGCACACTTCAGAGAGGTGTGCTTCGGCACGGTACACTTAATACACGAGCACAAGCACGCGGGTACACAACGCTGACAGTCTTCATTATAGAGAAATCCAGAGTTTCATGGCTGTATCTGACTAACATGACTCAAAATACGACACAAAGTAGCTGTCATGTTCTCTGTGTTGTTCTCCGATGTGCGGGCGTCTGCGCGTCTATTTTATTTTTTAATTTATTTATGGCTGTGTCTGATTAAAATGGCTTAAAATAAGCTGCAAAGTCAGAGTCTTTTTCTCTCTCTCGCTTCATAACATAAAGCGTGCATGTGTTATATTACGACGTTATGTACAAGAGGTAATCGTGCTTAGGCACGGTAAGTCCTGTGTAGTGTGACCGCGGGCCGTGCCGGCCAGCGTCAGAATGGCGCAGCGGGGGGGCAATCTTGCTTGAGTACAGCACGGTACAGATGACCAGTGTGACCGTGCCCTAAAACAACTTGAAGGTCACTGACTTCCGCTGAGGTAATGCATGGACATATTCAAGCAGTTCTTCAAACTGAAGACTTTAAAAACGATCAGAGTGACAGAAAGAAGCCGAGTGATGAAGTGAAAATTTGACAGAGATATGACCTGGTGTTTATGATAAGAGGCTGAATGATGGCCGGGCTAAAAGAGGACACATTCTGTCACCATGCTGTTGAAAAGTAGTGAAACTGTTTTGGAGTTGGTAGGTGTGATGGACCTGAAGACGTGATCCTCAGTAAACGTTAAGCAGCTGATGATTGAATCAGAAGACAAGACACATCAGGAGGTTGTTTTGGCTCATGCTCAACACTTCAGAGTCTTCAGTCTTTCAAATGTGAGATCACATGATGTCGTTCATTAGCGGGTGATTAGCAGCTCAGAAACGCTTTTCTCTTCATGTTGGAATCTTTCATCATCCGAGGAGGACGGGCTGACGGAGTCGTTTTTCTACACGAGCAACGCGGTTTAAAAGGAGGATAAACATGAGGCTGTTTGGTTAATATTTAATCACTTTAGTCTTTTTTTTTGTTTCAAGTTAAAAAAAAAAAGACCAAAAGAATCTTCTCTGTAAAATCACAATATTGTTAACTGAACATTTAATTTAATTAATTTAATTTAGTTAAAAAACATATTTTTATTTATTGATTTGTGTGGAGAAGATAGAGACTAAATGTTTGCAGAATCTCCAAACTCTTAATAATAAAATAATAACATGAAGTAAACTTCATAGAAAGAGTTTTGAAATACAAGAAATCCTAAAGAGAGAAAGAGTCCGATTTTTACAAGAAAAACTATTCAGCGTATAAAGATTGTTTAATCTCTCTGCTAAATGTTGATTTCACTGATCTGATCTCTGATTGGATGAAACGTGAAGCTGTGATCATGTGATCGTTATGAGGAGTTTAAATCTGTTTGTAAAGCGTCACAAGGAGAAGTGACTGATTCATTCAGGAATAAATTCATGATGTTATCAGTAAAGGCTCATTAAAGAGGTGAGTCATAAAACTACCAAGTGATGTCACCCCACACACACACACACACACACACACACACACACACACACACACACACACACACACACTTTCCTTTAAGGAGCTCTGGATGCTAATGAAGCCCTGAAAGCCCTCTGTGTGCTAATTTACACCTGGAAATGGGCTTTGTGCTCTGTATGCACTCGTGTGAGGTGTGTGTGTGTGTGTGTGTGTGTGTGTGTGTGTGTGTGTGTGTGTGTGTGTGAGAGAGATAGAGATAGAGAGACAGAGAGAGAGAGAGAGAGAGAGAGAGAGAGAGAGAGTATTTTCCATAGAAAACAGATTAGCGGGAATATGTTCCCGGTGCTCGGCTCTGTTTTGGTGACCTGCAGCCCTCCGCCCTCACAGACGACCGTGCAGAGCTCAGACTGGAGGAATGTTTTCACACACTCACCGTGTGTGTGTGTGTGTGTGTGTGTGTGTGTGTGTGTGTGTGTGTGTGTGTGTGTGTGTGTGTGTGTGTGTGTGTGTGTGTGTGTGTGTATGTGTGTGCTCATGATAAGACACACAGCAGTTTGCTATCTACTGCATGTTCAGCAGCAGCAGATTGGTATGTGTGTGTGTGACTCTGAGCAGCTTTTAACACTCGGCACAAACGTTCACATCAGATGAGCGGTTCTCACTCTGACAGGTGTTCAGCTGCGTCTCTCTGGAAGGATCCTCGTATCGCTGTTTGAAGCAGCGTCAGCCTCCCTCTTCTGTGACAGCTCCTCCAATTACGGCTCTGCAGCCCACTGTGTTCTGTGTTTGCAAAAACAGAAAGTGGTGTTCATCAAAACCGGGTCAGAGAGAAGGAAGAGACGTTGGCAGCTTCAACGTTTTGACTGATATCAGATTAGAGGGGTTTTTTGATCCTCCAGCAACCAGCAAGATTTCTAATTAGTGTCTGATAGAGGAGCTGAGGTACCAAAGAGGGCTTTGACACCTGCACAAAAACTCCTGAAAAACTCCTGATATGTGCAGGAGCTGCAGCATGTGTGAACGCAAACACACGCTCCCCCCCCCCCCCCCCCCCCCCCCCCCCCCCCACCCGTTGTGATCTGATGTGAGAACACAGCAGGATATAACCTTTATTCCCTGTGATCGCTGCACGACCATAGACTGTGTGCACGCCACCTCTATCATCTCTGTGCTCTAATCAACCTGCTGCTGCATGTTTCCTGTTCTCCAGTATGTTCTTCTCCACTCTTTAGTTCAGATTGTGACTCTGTTTGACTACACAATATCCTCCTGAAATGATCGAGATATTTTAGTAGTGCATGTGTGAGAACAGCTAAATAAAAGGACTCTGGAGCAGGAGAAATTCCACTTTTCTGGTTTTATGTTGGTGCACAGTAGTTGATGTTAATTATTACCAGACACCAGGTCGGCGTCTGTCCACAACATCTGCGCTATAAAGACATTTTATCTGCCCCCCATAGAGGGCAGCACTGGTTCTCAAACTTCATCTGAAAGAATAGTGAAGGCCTAAATTCAATACAATTGTTTTTGTTAATAATTCAATACAGAATTTTTCTTGTATCTCAGCCCAGACAGGCTACTTGTTATTTACACAAGTCCTGCCTTCTTTGAGGAAAATCACCAGTCCTAGTTTTTGATTTGTGAGTTAGACACCGAAACTTTTTCACAACTGCTCTTCTAACATCAGTTTTCAGGCATGGCTACAAATAATCTTCTGATAATATTTCATAGTAACCATGGTAACCATACACAAAACATTAATTTGTACAGTCTCCAAGTAAAGCAGTCTCCACTGCGAGCTGTTTGCTTTAAAGAAAAGCTTCTTAACAAATGTAATGTTTAGAAAAGTTTAATGCACGATTATTGACTTCTTTTATTTTCCTTTCATCAGCGTGCTCAGTTTGTCTTAAAGTCTTTGAGCTGAAATGAAGTGATCAAGTCTTCGTCTGGTCGTCTCTGTTGGTCTCCAGAGGATTCTTTTTGAACACTTTTACTCCAAACTGAGTGAAGCTGAAACTTGTGTCTCCACATTTTGGAGCCTCCAGGTGGTGAGAAGTTGTTCCTTTAAGAAGCGGAGTCATGTTTATGTGAACAGTCGACTAACAGTGTCACATTTTCAATTTGCACTGCAGCTGTTACAGAAATAACACACGCGTGAGAGACACTCCACTGCTGCTCACAGATGCAGAAAATAATGAGATAAGAGTTTCAAATATAAGAAAATGTTTGCAGATATAAGAGTGTGGGATAATGCTGATAATGAAAGAGAGTAAACAGATTCTTTTTGGTGTTTTTAAGTCGGTGAAAGTGGAGGTGTGACGAGCTGTCAGCTCATCTGTGATAACTTTGAGAGAGCATGCAGCTTTAAAGACATGAAGAGGAGGATCTTTGAGCCTTTTAACCCACGTGTTTACCTCAGCGCGTCTCTCAGGCTGTCAGAAGCTCAAAGACAAACGCTGCCAGGGTCTCATTTGTCTGATGTGAAGAGCTCGTCATCAGCGCACTTTGTCTGCTTTAAGAGGACGAGCAGGGAGTGGACATGTAACACAATAGGCCATGGACTCCTTCACACACTCATTACAAAAAATTGATTCAATAAAGTCTCAGGATTTTTTGGTTTGTGTGTTTGAAATCTTGACGTCATTTATGTTAGGAATAAAAATAACCAGAGCAGCCGACAAAGAAAAATAGAGGACGTGTATGTCCTGTTTCCTCAGAGACTCCGAGTCTTTAAGATCATAGATGAAGTTCTCATAGTCCACTGCACAGCTCCTACATTGCACCTTTTGTACATTTTGTGTGTTTCATTTCAGACACCCATTTTTTATTTTTATTTTTTACAGTTTACATTTTACATTTGACATTTTTAAATTCTATTTTATATCTTGTAATATCTTCTTATACTGTATTATTTAAGTTGTTGCTAGTTCTGCTTTATTTCCTTGTTAATTGTTTAGCACCAATACACCAAGTCAAATTCCTTATATGTGTAAATGTACTTGGCAATAAACCCCGATTCTGATTCTGATTCTGAAGTTCTATCTCCATATCATCCCCAATCAGTCTTAACCAGCTGATAACTGGAGAAAGATCCTTCTGTTTTTCCATCCGAACTGAAAGACGATAACGAGAAGAGAGTTGTGCTCATGTTGTCTCACCTCTGTGAGCGAGGAGTAGAGCTAGCTCATTAGCTAACCTAAGGAGATAGTCAGAAACTGATCTGATGGATCCGGGTGTTTGGATCCAGTGAACCGGCAAGGTTTTGATTTAGGTTAGTGATGTGCCAGTAGCAGAGCTGGTGAGGATGATCATTATTATCAATGCTAGCTGCTCGCCGCAGTTAGCTCACATGCTACGTCTGTCTTTACTTTGCAGATCTGTTCCTAATGAAGAGAGTGTTGTAGTCTTCACACTGAAATATCTGAGCCTGTGTTATTCAGTAAGATGATGAATGTCGCTACCAACCAATCATGTACTTGATGAGGCGGGACTGGTCATCCAGGTAACAAAGGAAACAGGTGATTGTCACAGAGAAAGTAATAATAATAATGTATACTTTATTGATCCCATGAGGGGAAATTTGTTTTTACACTCTGTCTAGTTAACATGCTACACAAACAAAGGCTGAAATACACACACATGCACAAACAGGATCCTATGGACATGCACTAATGGAGAGGTCTCAGAGTGAGGGGGCTGCCCGCAGTGGGCGCTGCCGAGCTGGTGGGGGGGGGTTAGGTGCTTTGCTCAAGGGCACCTCGGCAGTGCTCAGGAAGTGGACTGGCACCTCTCCAGCTACCAGACCAATTTCTGGACTTGGTCTGTGCTGGTACTTGAACCAGTGACCCTCTGATTCCCAACCCAAGTCCCTACAGACTGAGCTACTGCAGCCCCCAGTGAGTGTTTGATGAATAGATCATAAAAAGGAGTCTCTCTCTCTGTTTTATTGGATGATTGGGCTCCATCAAAAAGGATTCTGTAGAGTGATCGAATCGAACCAGGACATAAGTATGATGTCACAGCCCAGCTGATCACACCTGTTGTTTGTCAGTCTGCAGGAGAGCAGCCGGGCGGTCAAACAGAGGAAAGTAGAACTTCTTTAATTGTGTTCCTTTTGTTCCATTTGTTTCAATCACAGAAGATCAGACAAACGGCTGAGAACATTAAACAGGCTGCATTTCAAAGACGTCTCTTTGTTACTGAGTCGTGGTCGGTCTGCTTCCAAAAAGTTTCTCCGGCGCCGTTTTTTTGATCTTCACTGTTTTCCTTTATTTGATTTATTAGCACAAGAAAAGACGAATGCAAAAAGATCGTTGTTTGATCTCTAATAAAACCATGAAACCCCACGGCCTTTGTGGGATGAGCTGCAGAAAACAAAAGAGTCCCATCCTTCATTTGACTGGTCTGACGCTCGTTAAAGCCGTCATTAAGTCACACTGACAAAAGAATAGAGCATGTAGCAGCAGGAGATAACAGTTTGCATGGTCCTGTTTAAATTGGTCTGGAAATTAAAAAACTCAAACAGCTAAAGCAGAGTTATAAAGCCGCATGGTGGAACAGATGTGAGGGACAGGAAGCATTTGAAGAATGATCCGCAGCTCTGGAGGACTGACTGAAAATACTGAAAATGATGATATCCTTTTTAAAGCCTGTAATTATATCTTTGTGTTTAATGAAGACACATCTTTGTGATGTGTGCAGACGTCACTTTTCTCCGTGCTTTAAGTAACTTTTTGATATGAGGACTGGGGGTCTGGTTGAGTTCATAACAAGTCTTTAATCCCTGAAGGCAGACGCATGAAGCTGAGCGCTCTCAGCTCGCTGCACAGAACATACACAGTATATACGCCTCTCTTCTTAGATAACACTCAGTGTAGTGGTCTCCTCTTTTAGACACCACCCACTGCCCTGCCTGTGCGCCGCTCTCTCTCTCTCTGATCTTCAGTCCTCCTTTTTTTTAATCCCCACTGGTTTTGCTCAGGGTCACAAGAGGCTACAGGCTATCCCAGCATGCACCGGGGTGAGAGGTGGGGTACACTTTGGACAAGCAGCTTCTTACACTGAGATCAAAAATGTGCCATAGGCTGATGCTGATCCGTCCTGCAGAGTGAGAATGATCAGAGGGTTTTTTCTTATCAGCAGACACAGCACATGTCTTATTCAGACGTGCAGCCAGCGAGTCGATTTTAATTATCAGTTCAATACAAACATGACGGAAACATGACGAGATTTGTCATGAAGGATTTCACCCTGACAATTCAAAACCATACACAACAAATACACAGATACTCAGGAGGAGAGACATTTTATAAAAAGCATGCTGTGGAAATCAAAGATGGCGGACGCAGTGACAGAGTCAGACAGAGAGTCTAAGAGGTCGGTGCTGTTGTTGAAGTTGTTGATGCAGGTCAGTTTGTGAGCTGGGACTTTCTCCTTCCTCTGTGTTCGTCTCGGTCTGGTCTGAGGCTGAACGCTCACCAGAGAGCTTCATATCGGTCACTTCTGGATGTGACACAGAAACGAGTGGCCTGAAAGCCCGAGCCGCCTGGACATGAATATTTGATGGAGGTTTCTGGAACAAGCAGAGTTTTCTCACCAGACTCCCAAAGTGTCTCTGACAGGACTCTTCCTTTGAAGAGGAGATTAAGAAAAGAGGGAACATTGATCCTCACAGTGAGACGGCGCGAGCTGGAACGTATAGAAACAATCTGAGATCAGGATCATCAAGTGAATCACCCTGTCTGTGAGTTCTCACCTCCACATTTCCTGTTTCATACATCTTCACCTGTTTTTACATCTGCACTCCTGAAAATATCTAGATCATTGCTACATCAGAGCTACGTGTAGTTCAACAGAATCTGAACTAAAGAGTGGAGAGGAACATACTGGAGAACAGGAAACGTAATGCAGCCGTTAAATGATGTGCTTAGAAATTGTAGCGTTCATGTGCAGACAGTCTATGGTCATGCATTGAACACAGGATATAAACCCCCCCCCCCCGACCCCCACCCTCTCCATCGAGGTGAATTCTCCGAATTGCTGCGTTCTCACATCAGCTCAACAAGGGGGACTGGCAGAGAAAGTCAGAGTGAAAAATTCAGCTTTTTGCGTTCACACATGCAGCTGCTTCTGAAAATAGTTTTTCAGGAATTTTCTGCAAGTGTGAACGCCCCCCTATTAAATAAAACAGTGCAGTCACCATTGCATCCTCTTTGCATCATGTGACACCTTCTGCACCTCACCTAAACCTGAACAATACTGCCTCTGACACCAACACTCTCCCCGCAGTGTGCAGTGAGTAAACGGGTAGAGAACACGTCCATATGAGCGCTCCACACACACACAGACACACAGGTCAGTTTTTACAGAGCAGACGTTTGCTCATTTGCATAGTAATGGTCTGCTACATTCCACGGGAGAGTGACAAAAAGCATTGTGTGTGTGTGTGTGTGTGTGTGTGTGTGTGTGTGTGTGTGTGTGTGTGTGTGTGTGTGTGTGTGTGTGTGTTCTGCTGTTTCCCGGCTCTACGGGGGCCATAAAACACAGTTCTCATGATAAAATGTCCTTGTGAATGAAAGCAGTGCAAACAGAGCAGCGCTACAGCGCTCCATAAACATACACACGCAAACACAGTGAAAACACACAATGAAAACACACACAGTGACAGTGCAGACTTCAGCACTGAGATTTACTGCAGCACTGTTACTTCATTTCTTTGTGTTCTTCCTAACAACAACGTTTGTTTGGTCTTTTGTTCTTTTGTCTGTGTAAAGCCTGACGAGTTTTTACTGTGTCCAGTCATGTCCCCAAATCTTTAAATCAGACGTTCAGAATGTCAGCAGTGAGCTAAAAGAAATGATTTTTAAAATTATTTTATGTGACACTCACACCACCCGACACAGAAAGCCAGAGTTCACAAAGTCAGTTCATAACCAGCTTTGTGATACGAGAGATTTTGAACTGAAGCTTCAGGCTCTGTTGAAGCTGATTACTCAAAGAAAGCCGGGGTAAACTGAGCTCGCTTATTGGTACCCCCCCCCATTCTGAACTCATTGTAACAGTGGTCTCTTACTGGGTTGTAAGAGTTCTGTTTCAGCACGACACATGCACACAGCTGCAGCAACTTGGTGTTCAGTCCCTTTAATGCTGCACACACACTCACACGTGCACACACACACCATGCTCCTCCGTGTGTGTGTGTGTGTGTGTGGAGGTCCAGCATGCTAGGAGGAGCGCAATCAGCCAACAGATATCACCTGTGCCGATTAACTCTGGCATTGCTCCCCCAAAGCCACACATCTCTCCCCTGTAGATAAGCCTTACCACCCCCTTCTCTCTCCCACACACACGCACACACACATACACACACACACACACATACACACACACACACGCACACACACACACACATACACACACACGCACACATACACACACACACACACACACACGCACACACGCACACACATACATACACACACATACACACACACACACACACACACACACACACACACACACATACATACACACACACACACACACACACACACACACACACACACACACACACACACACACACACACAGATGTATGTTTTCATCTTCACAGACATCTTCCGATAGAAGCATGACATGTCAGAGGATTTTAAAAAATCTCATGAATGTCTTTGTACACTAAAAACCCAAACGAGAGTTTATGACCTGAAGCTGGGTCAAAGGCTTCTTTTCAGAGGCTACGGGACACTGGAGAATGGCGGCCGTTATAGACATAAGTTGTGTTATCTGGATGTAGACTGACGATGAGAAGACTCTGAGGAAGAGGATGTTTCTCTGCAAGTCTCAGACGTTTGAAGAAGCTAAGGAGAAGATTGAATTCAACAGGCCATCAAAGTGAAACATGGCTGATTCTGATGCATTTCAGACTTCATATCTCCATTTTGACTTTCTGGCAGTGAAAAATATGATCAGTCTCAGCTTTAGTGGGAAAGCAGACAAGCTCCTTCCTGTCCCCCACTCTGTGACGTCAGCTCGCAGGATTTCAGGTCACTGGTTTCCAAAGGGCCTCCTGCTGTGTTTAAGGTCTGCTGGTGTGTGATAAAAAGGCTGCTTGTGATGTGTCAGGTCTCTCATCTCCCTCGGTCCTGCTGACACCCCCCCCCCCTTCTCCTCACCCAGACCTCGCCTACCCACTCCCCAAGCCCTCTCTGTGCTTACATAACATCACAAATCCCAAAGTACCATCTGGTACCAACAACAATATCCATCACTAATTGTTGTGGATATGCAGAGCAGCTATCATGAGTGCTCACACACACACACACACACACACACAGAAATGTATACTTATGAGGAGTCTGAAAGTTCAAACAGAAGCAAAACGAGCGCGTTTTCAACTCCAACTCTAAAACTCCAACAGAAACAAACACACATTTCAACGACTATTATCCCCCCTTTGTGCAGAATAAAGCAGCTGAAGTTGCAGTCCTTGTGTGTGTGTGTGTGTGTGTGTGTGTGTGTGTGTGTGTGTGTGTGTGTGTGTGTGTGTGTGTGTGTGTGTGTGTGCGTTTGTGCGTGTGCGTATGTGTGGGGGGTGGGATTAGACTAGTTGGGACACTCGCTGGGAGCGGGTCACCGGATGAGCGTGTGTGTGTGTGTGTGTGTGTGTGTGTGTGTGTGTGTGTGTGTGTGTGTGTGTGTGTGTGTTGAGGTCAAGCATAGGGGACAGGGATTACATGACCCCCCGATGTACACGTCCTGTTGTGCTCCCTGTGAACTGCCATGTCCCACTAAAAGCCTGCTGGGTAAAGTCGTCACTGTGCCGCACCAGAGCTTTAGATTAAACCTGCATGACTCTTTGCACTTATTAATATGAATGTTTTTTACTGTGTATTGTCTGAACTAAATACCATACATGTAGGTCACTCTTCATGGACTCACACACACACTGTGGAGAGCTACTGCATGCGTTGTCGCTGTGAGGTGCAGCTGCCTGTGTGAATATCTGAGGGAGTGCATGAGTGGAAACAGCTGTGCTCTGTGTGTGTATGATGTTTAACAGTCAACTTAGAAGAAAGGACCGAACATCATCTAAACCTCCATCTATGTATGAGTTTTGGTTTGTACATTGAAATGCAAGAGATCAGTCCAGCGCCTCTTACATCTGGGACTTTACGTATCGATCTTTTTTGGGGAACGTCTGAGTAAAGAAAAAAAAACTCCCTCACACTTCACAATCGCCTACATCAGAAATCAAATCAAGAAGGTTCACTTGTGTTTCTCGCCTGCAGGTTCTTTCTCGGGCAGTCTGCAGCAGGTTGGATGCACCACAGAGACGACTACTGTTGCTTCATTTGTCTTGCAGAGACGGTGTCTCATATGCAGGAAAAAGTTCATTTAGATGACACAGCAGGTATCGGATGAAAAGTTATCGAGGGAAAAGAAACATCTATTGACTGTTACTGAAAGTCAAGAGAGAACTGTCCCGTTTCTTTTTAGTATTCAAACATCAACAAGGCAATCGTCATATCTTTAAAGCATCTGAGCGCACGGAGAGCCAAAGGCCAGCTCGATAAATAATCTACAGGTCATTTGTATTCATTGAGTCTTTGTGTTATTCTCGTCGATTATACAGAACATTTCTTCTTTGACTGGATAAACGATTCCATCCTCTGCATGGAGGATTTCTCCGTCTTGTATTTATCTGTGCTCAAGTAAACAAATGTGACTCTCTGGCATTTTAAAGGACAGACACAATGAGAAGAGGAACACACAGAGTCACCCTGAGTACGGTCGGTGAGGCTGTATTAATCTTTGCATGTTCTTAGTTGAAGGTTTTGTCTGCAGACGGCACTGTTTTCTCAAACTGTCTCTGTTGTCTGGCTGAAGGATCTGGGAGATATAGCTCCCACTAAGACATGAATATGTTCTTTTTCAGTCATTGTGTGTTGCAGAAATATTGTGTTGGATCCAACGGACCATACAAAAAAAAATAAAGTCATCAATGAAGAAACAAGTAACTGATTGACGCCCATGTTTGCTAAGTCGGTGGCTCTGAAGAGGCTGTTTCTGGTTCTTTTCTGGACTGGATTTAGTCTTCGTCTAGTCACATTTCAGTCAGTTGTCGGGATGGTTTCTGTAATCAGCTCAGACCTAAGTCTTTCAGTGACAGAAATAACATTTGTGAGAGGATTCACTCTGATTGGGCTGGAAGAACGATTTAGCAGCCATTACAGCCTGTTTCACTGCTGCAGGCTGACGACATCTACTGGAGCCAATCAAAGCTTTTTGCACCTGCGGGTCATCTAGACCTCCATGTAGTGGCGGCTGTGGTTCAGTTGGTAGAGCTAGTCGTCTCTCAACTGGAAGGTCGAGGGTTCGATGCCCAGCTCCTTCAGCAACATGTCAGTGTGTCCTTGGGCAAGACGCTTAACCCCAAGTTGCTCTTGCTGCTTTGTTTGCGGTGTATGAATGGATGAGTTACACAGCAGCCTCTCCCATCAGTGTGTGAATGTGTAGGTGTGACCTGCGGTGTTAAAGAGCTTTGAGTAGTCACAAGAATTGAAAAGCGCTATATAAGCTCAAGTTAATTTACCTTGTAAAAAAAAAACTAAAAACAGTACAAGTACAGATGACCGTTTGGCATTCGGAGCACAACGATGCCATGACACAAATGATGTAAAGAAGAATTTAAAAAAGGCTCAGGTTTAAAAGTACACCAGCTACCCTGCAAGGTTTGGTCCAAGTCAAGCGTATGTGTCAGTAAAACCTTTGTGATGTTCCTCTCTGTTAGAGTAAGTGTGAAGGAGACCCTCTGTGGGCGGTAAAATGTGTTTCTGTCAGTTTCATGGACCCGTTGGTTTATTAAACCTCTTTGTTCTCTCACAAAGAAAGTAACGTTACTCCAACCCCAGAGAGGTGCAGCTCTGAGCTGCAGGACATTTGTGCTGCCCTCCATGGCTTATTAAAACTGATATTCATTTAAAGAAAAGAACTGATGTGTTTCTCTGTTGTGAAACATCAGAGAGGCGGGTGGAGATAATGAGAGTTTTGATCACAGCAGGAGTGTTGATGCGGGATCGGCCATAGGACCACACACTGTCGACACACGCTGCCTTTGTTTTCTCCTGAGTGTCTCTTTTACTCTACAACATGTGTGTAATGGTGCATTGGTGTTTTTCATCTCTGCTTTGTAAGTGAGATGTGTGAAGCCTGTCTGCGTGGATGATGAACATGGTAGAAATGAGAAAATGAACTGAAGCTGTTCACCTGTGCCAACATTGTAATCATGGATTCTGTTACTGTGTGTATTTATGTGGAGACAAGAAACGTTATCATCAATATTGTCTATAAATAGATGAGTAAACAGCATGAAGCCTCTCCCTGCTGGTCCTTTTGCTTTGACTTTATGTCCAGCCGAGTCTCACTCTAATGGAGCTTAAACGTGATGTAATTTGCCCTTTGGCTGTCTCACTGGAGGTCACTGGTTCACATGTGACGATAAATGTCATCAGCTGAAAGCATTTTAACATTTGACTTTGCTGTCTCAACCAAAACAACCAAGGTTAATCATAATATTTCATGCTGAAGACCGCCCATTCAAACAGTGTTTGGGATGCAAACATAGACTGTACATAAACATGGACGTCATCTCAGGGACGTCACACTTTGGTTTGTGAGTTTCCCTGAGGGAACCTTCCCAAAGGAGTAATAAAAATCCTCCTACCTATCGTTCTAGTTCCTAGAGGATTTGTTTTTCCAAATCTCTTTATTGGTTTGCACAGAGGATAAGAACACATACAGTTGGCATAAGAGTTGACATTGTACTGTGGTCATCTTTTGTAAACCCACTTCCTGCCTTCTCCCACCCATCCCAGTTAACCCCATACCCACCCACCCCTTCAGGAATCCTATTCCCACTCCGGAGGTAGTCTGTTTTCATAGTAGTCTACCCAGGAGTCTCATTCACACTCATGCATGCTAGGACAAGGAACAAGAAGAGAGAGGAAATAATACATTAATAAAGTAAAAAGAAAAACCATTAAAAAACTAGAACAAAACAAAACGAAGCAATACTTGAAGATAGTTTCCTAGAGGAATTTTGAAGCACATCGGTGGCGGTCGCCATATTGGAAATACTGTCTTAAAGTTACTTTCAGATGACCTAGTAACAGACGAAGAGCTGAGGCGGGACTTAAGCCTCCTGACAAACAGCTACAAAGCATCCGCCAGTGTGTGTCGATTGAGACATGAGCTAATCAGACCTATTTGATTTTTTTGAACCAGGCTGTAAACATTTTAATCTCTGCTGTAAAAACAGGCATTTTAGAATGGATGTGTATGTGACTTCCTGCGCTTCTGCAGCCAGCCTCTAGTGGACACTTGAGGAATTGCAGGATTTTGCACATCAGCCTTGGCATTGGAGGTTGCTGCTCGGATGTTAACTGTTAACTTTGGTTTCTCTAATTGGCACCATGTGACTTTGAATACTTAATTGACATACCCAACAGTTAGTCGACCAATTTTAGTTAAAAAAAGCGTGTTGAGCTGCGTTGATGGTGAATCTTTTCAATGTGGATCAACATCTAAGGTAGCTTTCTGCTGAGTTGATGATTTTGACACTCAACATCAGTCCCACATTGTTTCCTTAAGTGGGAGCTTAAAATCTCTGAGAGAGAAGCTCCACATTCAGGAAGTTTTGACCCAAAGCAAAACCAGGCGGATCTCATGTTTCCTGAAGAGTATCAACTGAAAGTGTCAATGACACAGTACAGGAGCTCCCTGTAAACGCTTCTGTAAATGCCACAGAAGAACCCTTACTTTAGTAATGTGATGTACGGTCAGAGGATGATTGGAAAGTGCTGCCTCAGTGCTAAGAAAGCAGCTGCCGGGGTTCCGTTTGAAGTTGGAGCAGAGCAAGGAGCACCGACTCGCATGACTCTTTCTCCACAGCCCTCAGATCACAAGCACATTGAATATATTTGGGAGAATTCACAAAGTTAGAGTAATGAATAAAGCATGAATGAATAAGAGCACACGCTGTGGAAGTTGAGCAGACAGTCTGACTCAGAATAATAACAGTCAGGGGGCAGTGCTGTGCTGTTGTTTGCTAATAAGTCAGGATGTCTTTCAGGCCGTCAGGTTGGTCCACAGTCATCGCCTCCTGCACCCGTTCAGAGTCATGATTTTAAATGCAACTTCATAATGTACCGAGGAAGGCAAATGTTATCCACATGCTCAGACTGCATGTCAACAGTTAGGTTGTCAATCAATAGGTATTAATATAATGCCAAATCATAACAGAAGTTATATCAGATGAATGAAATGTTTTTTTAGAGAGACCCAATAGATGATATGTTCTCAGCCGACTAGACTGAATAGTCTTAAGGTAAGAAAACGCCCAGAAAACAGTCAACATTGACAGCGGGTAAACAAAGTACTTTGGTTTGCTAAGTGTGGCTAACGTTAGCAGTGTTAGCATTGCAAGCCTTCGGTCCTCCTTGCACTTTAACATTGACATGTCTGTGGTAAATGTGCTTACACATCTTTCCAGTTTAACCCGACACAGTTTACATACAACGTTATCTCCTTCATAAGGTCATTACAAGATTTAAACTGAGATGCTCCTACGAGATGCTATCTGTTCACTGTGCTTGTTTACATCTGGGTAATAGAGCGAGACAGAAGGCCCATTAACCGGAGCTATTTATTAACCGGAGCTATGGCTACAGCCCCACCTGGTCAGGTCGCTGCGGCAGTATAACATTAAGCATGGCTACGTGTGCAGGACAGGAAACACATGCTCTTGCAAACAATCTGGGGAACACTCTGCAACCTTTTTAACGAGCTAAAAGTTGACACAAAGGAAAATGAAATAAGAAATCTTTTGGTAAACCGCGTTTAGTTGAGTGACTGTACAGCAGAAAAAAGAGAAATGAAGAGTGTTGTCCCATTTCTGAGGCCCCGCCCTCTCCCCCTGTTAGAGGTCCTGAATGAGCACAGGAGACGGTGGCTGGGAGGGTGCAGTAGTAGACGTAAGATTTACATGACATAAAAAAAAGAGATGTTTTCATTCCAGTGAGATTTATTTGAAATGAGAGCTTGAGGTTTCTCATAATCATAACCCAGATCTGATGTTTACATGCAACAAGACAAAAAGAAAACTAGGTTACTGACTGACTCTGAATCTCTCACTGACTGACTGTGTGGGTCAGGAAGACGTGTACGTATTGATTCTGATGGCTGAACAACATCAGTGCGTGCTCCGTTATAAAACAGAATGATTCATGGTCGCGTCACACGAATCACAAAAAAAGTTTCCCTAAAAGTTCCTGGAAAAAAACTTATCGTCAAGTGTCCAAAGTCAAGGTGCAGCTCTGCAGCTCGTTTATGGTTTATTCATAATGAGACTTCACACTCCCAAGGACCAGGCACCGGACTATCTGACGGCTCTTTGTGAGTTTGTGTGTGTGTGTGTGTGTGTGTGTGTGTGTGTGTGTGTGTGTGTGTGTGTGTGTGTGTGTGTGTGTGTGTGTGTGTGTGTGTGTGTGTGTGTGTGTGAGAGAGAGAGCGAGGAGTGTGTGTGTGAGTTTAAAAGTGGACAGGCGGTGTGGATGCTGTTGGCTGCCTTCAGATGGCTGGTCTATTCTGATGGAAAGGGTGGCTGGGTTTGTACTTGTCTGTCATACGCACGCGCACACACACACACACACACACACACACACACACACACATACACACAAGCTGCTCTGTGGCTGACATTCTCCTTTTTTCACATCTAATTGGTCCTCTGGGAGTTGTCAGAGGCCTCGGCGGATGTCTGCAAGGTGGCAACACATACATACACACACATGGACACACAGACACACACAGAGTCATGCATCAGGAGTATGTGGAGATGGAGGCGACAGAGGAGGAGGAGGAGGAGGAGCTGTGATTGTCACCTGAAGGTCATGGACATTTATCAGTGTTTGTAAAGAGGAAACATGTGGCTGGCCTGAGCTGCAGATTGAACCCTGCTTCTGCTTCTATAACAGCCTCACTATTGTTGAGGGCCACAGAATATTCTGCTTCTTCTCCTCTTCTGCTCCTCACTAGATCATCAATGGAGGACTGAATATTTCTGTTAGCTCAGGGTTTTTTCTTTTCGCCTCATTGCTTTAAGAAAGGCTCATTAGGCGTTAGTTTTTGGACAGGTGTCATTTAAAGTGAGCTGGAGAATTGTGATTGACAGGTCTGTCTTCTTACTCAGACGTCTCCATGAAGACTTTCTGCACCAGATTGGACAAATGTATCGCTTGCATGGTCGCCTTAGGTGGAGAAAAAAAAACTGACAGTGTTTGTTGAATTCTGAGATTTCTCACAAAACTCTTCATGCATATTCTCCTGTGGTGCATTGAGAGGCACGGCGAGAAGGCTTTGATTCATGCAGCAACTTTCAAACACATCTAATAGCTATAGATCAGTGAGATCTGTTGTGAGTTTTTCTTTTTATATTCGTTATTAATCCTTAATACTCTGTTGAGAGACACACACAGGCCCGCTGCAGGAGCTGTGGACATGCACTAGTGGAGACATGTCATAGCATGGCTGCTATGCAGGGAGCGCACCAGAGCAGTTGGGGGTTTGGCGACTTGCACAAGGGCACCTCGGCAGTACTCAGTACTCCATATTATGGTTCACATTGGGACTTCAACCGGCGACGCCCCAGTTTCCAACCCAGGTCCGTACTGACTGAGCTAATGCCGCTCCTTAAGTGATAAAGTCACCTTACTATATGATCAGGCATTAAGGACAACAATGCAGCAGCCGTTAAGTGTCAGATTGATAGAATAGAATAGAATAGAATTACTTCATTGATCCCAAACTGGGAAATTGTGATGTTACAGCAGCATGTTATCAGAGCAAATAAAACAATATAAGAATAGATACATAGTAAATAAGCACTTAAAATGTAAAAAATAAGAATAGGAAGAGATTTATACATCAAGGATTTAACTGAACATTGAATGATCTCTGATGAAGAGTGAGCACAGCTCAGTGGAACGGTTTGAACTCAGAGCTCTTCAGAACGTCTTGTAACGATAACGTAAAAGGTCAATGGTCATGCAGCATGAATTCAGATGAACATGACTCATATTTCCTTATTCAAAGGCCCCGGACAGACACTCAGATGGCGTCTAAACATTCCCTGCTGTTGTCTCTGCGTGACGATTATCTGCAGCATCAGCTTTGTTTACTCTCAGTCTCTGTGATGACTGCATTTGTACAGTTAAGCTCTCAGAGCAGATGGAGCTCAAGATCAACCGCCAACAGAATTAAACAACTCTTAGGAGGCCCATTGATATTTGTACAGAGACACTCTGTTGACATGTTTCAGAGCTGCTGGGGATCACGGACCAATCACAGCGCGGTATTCAAAAGTGTCTTTATCAAACCCTGTGAGCCCGACGGGGAGCGGGACGTGTTTCTGGATATCATCTTAAATGTTGATGTAGCTGCTCACAAATCCAGCCGACACGTTTCACTTTAGTAAATGATCATTCCCCATGATATACTTCAGTTTAAAGCTTCAGGTAGATCAGACATTTCAGACAAAAAGCAGTTAGTGGATCAGCAGGGGACTGTCACCATCACTGACCTGTGGAGCTCTTAAAACACAACAGCATGCAGAGGAAACAAGCTCAAACACGTCTGAGTCTGAAAATTTTACAATCCAATGCTGCCTTCACATTCTCCTGGGAAACATCATACTTCCCAGTTGTGCAGTCGCAGTGACAACATACACCCAATTTAAGGCTCCTGACTGAAAATAAAGTGACAAATATGGACTCTGAAAGTCAGGTAGTTTTTAAGTGGCTGATGTTTAATCACCAAAAGAAGGTAGCAGCGAGCTCCTTTCAGCTTCAGCTACATGATGAAGAACATACGAGTCACATCAGGTGAATTATGTTCACCTACAGGCCTGGCATGTTTAATAGTTCAAAATGTGCTTGCTTGCTTTTTCTAATAGATGCAGACACTAAAATGTGGAACTCCTAAAAGTAAATGATAGCTCCTATGAACAAAAGTAGATCTACTTTTTGCTGTCACTTGCGTTCCTCCATTTTTGCTGCCTTGAAACGTTACACAAACGTCACAACTTGACAACTCGGCTATCATTAAAATTTCCCACTGTATAGATATAAGAGACATATAGCCTTTAAAACAATACTTGCATGGCATCAGAATAAGCATTAGTACAGATGTGTGAGCTCTGAGGGTTAACACCTGGAACTGTTCTGAGACGACAAGTTTCACACAAGTTCTCAAGGCTTTGCTTTGACACACTACAGACGCACACATCTGGTACTTTGGCTGTTGGAAAGGTGGCTAATTTTCCTCTTCATGAGATTTCATGATCATTTAAAATAAGTGAATTTGAAAATGTTACTCATAAGAAGTGAGAGTGAATCTGCTGTGACTTTGGAGCTGCTTTCTTCAGGGCTTGGACTGAGGCCAGTTCAACTGTGTATTTGGTGACTTTATACTCACACACACACACACACACACACACACACACACACACACACACACACACACACACACACACACACACACACACACACACACACACACACACACACACAAAGCAGAGTAACGAGGCGATGGGGGAAATCCTCTTTGAACCGGAAAACTTGGAAGGCTCCAGCCTCTCTCTCCACAAGATAATGGAGCGGTGCGGCTCGTTAAAAACCTGAGTGAAGGCGTCAAGCCAGAATCAATCAGTCTCCTGTGAGCTCTCCACCTGATTCTGTTAAAGCCTTTTCATAAAGAATAGACTTATTAATGCAGCATAGGCTGAGAGAGAGAGAGGGGTGGGGACAGAGAGAGACAGAGAGAGAGAGAAAGAGAGAGAGAGAGAAAGGAGGGGGGACAGAGAGAGAGAGAGAGAGAGAGAGAGCGAGAGAGAAGGAGGGGGGACAGAGATAGAGAGAGAGGGAGTGAGAGAGGAGAGACAGAGAGAGACAGAGAGAGAGGAGGAGGAGCACATCAATAACTAAGTGAATATTAAGGAATAAGGTGGTCTGATGGAGCCTCAGTGGTGCTGCTGAAGCTGTCAGCACAGTCACTCTGTGATGGTTTGAAGTCACTGTTGCATATCAGGGCTGCACCCTAGTGCTGAAAAGGTGAACTGATGTGTGGATAATCTTTTAAATGAAGCTGTGCAGGGCCAGTGCACGACGAGCGAGGTGTGTTTATTAATCTGTCTAATCGGTCCCTTCATGATGACGCCGCCTGTTTCCTCCTCACTCTTTACTGTCCAGAGGTGTTGAGAACGTGACAGAGATCTGGTGTGCACAAAGTGTTTGCATGCTGATTGGACCGAATAAACTGGGTTACATTTGTATGGAAAGTAGCTGAGATAAAGGAGAACATTATTTGTGCTTGTAGCAGTGAGACACTGACAGAGCGCTGCGTGGGAAGATAAAAGCACATTTCCTTTCAGAGTAGTAATTGCTGTGTAAGCGTTCCTTCCTGATCCTTCCATGTGGATTCGAATAGATTTATTGATCCGGTGCAGTTTTTTAAGAGCACAAAGGCAGAGTTTTTATTTCGGGTTCGGTGTTCTTCAGAGGCTACACCCACCAAGTCAGTGGTCAATCTGATTTTTTAAGGCAAACATTTGTTTGAAGCCAAGGTAATTATTGTGCCTGCAGTGTTGCACGCTGCAGCTTCATGTGCTCGCCATGCAGAGAAGGATCTTTGTTGTTGAATCTTTCAAAGAAATGTTAGTTAGAGGACATAATTACAGTGCTGTAAGCTTCAGTCAGCAGTCGTCAAACAGGCTGTGATGTGTAATCTTTTCTAGGAAACACTACCCACCAAAGTACATCGCTCAGTACGTTAACATGCACAGTGAGGTCGAGCTTCTATTCTTTAATCAGTTTACAGGCACCGGGTATCCCATTTATTGATGGATTGCCCCCTTTAACCTCCTTCTGGGTGACCTCATAAACAGCAAGCTGGTTGTACGTCCAACTGTGAAAACATGGACGACGTCGCTGAGCTCTATACATTTCCTTCATGCTCTACGCTTTACTCTTGGTGAAAATGCAACAAGCTGATGGTGATATCCAAAGGCAGTCCATGCAGTTGGACCTCCAGGTCACATCTTGGCACGGTGGATGATGGAGCACCTGCTGAACGCCTGGTCCAATGTGGGTCCAATTTGAGTCGTAAATACACAAGAAAAAATCCCTGTCTCATTCGCTTTATCTGTGTGTTAGTCCGACTTTGAGAAATTCAACTTAGTAGGATTTCAGTGGGACTCACATATTTAAAGGAGGAACAGGATAAGCTTTAATTTTGAGATTTAAATGCTTTGTGATGAAGAGGGAAGATGAAAGAGAAAAATGTGCTGTAATGAAGGCTTAAACCTTTCTGCCTGGTTGAACCAAAAAAAAAGGATTAGGTCAGAAAAGATCAAGATTGAACATTTCAAACCGGATTTTTGAACATTTGAACCTGGACTGAATCCACAGAGAGAGAGAGAGAGAGAGAGATGTATCAATGGATTTAATGATGGACAAACAATTTAGAAACCCATGTTTAAATCATCGAGCAGGAATATGTTGTGATGCAACAACGGACGTTTGGGCAAATGAAACCACTTCCTGTTGTGTTTTCAGGAACATTCTTCCTTATCATGTAAAATCTATTTTCACAAGAGGCACGATAGTTTTGTTCTGGGCCTGAGCATTATACCCCCCCCCCCCCCCCAACTTCTGGCTACATGGAAATGTTCGTAAGTTCACAAACGATTTCATTGATGGGGAAATGTACATCTGTTCATTTTAAAGTGGAGCTGCAGGTGAAGAGACGAGGCGTTCAGTGTATCATCATCATCACAAGCATATTGATGAAGGGATATTTTACTCCTCTCAGTATAAACCACTCACCTTAATAAAAGCCTCCTTCCAGCCTCTTATCTGGAATGTTTCTGGAGCCTGACAGTATCTTCATTCTGCTCTCACTCTGTATATCCGCCGTCCCTGCAGCCCTCTCATGGATCTGTCTTTGTTGTGTTAATGTGATATGATAGGCCGACTCTTTTTGCTTTTGTTCAACATCTCTCTGCTTGTGCTGCTAATGACTGAGCGCTGGTGGAGGGGCTGAGTGCAGTCGTCCTCTTCCTGCTCAACAGAAATAAATCTTTGTTTATGAGAGACGACCACAGCTTGTAAATTAAAGACACAGGATCCAGCTCGCTTATATCAATGTGTAAAAAACAACGTGTTGCCTTCTCTATTTTTTTTAGTTCTTCAGGGTCTTTAAACTTGATGGTGAACACTTAACTGAACATACAATCCTGAAGTACTGCCAACTAAAAACCTCTCTTTTTTGGGGGGTGGGGCATCAGCATGCTTTAAAATAGGAAGCATATAATAAGGTTGAATTTACTGCCCATAAACTGTACATATTCACCTACGAATATGTACTCACAAGGAGCATAAACAACCACAGTAGGTAACAGAGCTTAAATCCATTTGATCAGCACATGTGGGACAGGAAGTGTTTGCACTGACTTTGGCGATGTATTCGTCTCATGTGCAGCACACAGGAGTGGTTTACTGTCCTCCTCTAGGGGGCAGGACTGACATCTCCTGCTTTTGTCCCAGCTGGGACAGCTGCAGCCGCGGGTGTAGTGGGATCAGATTTAGCCCCCTGCAGAGGCTGCTGTGACGAGGAGGCGCTCCTTTCTTGATCCGATAGTTACCGATGCATCAAGAAATGTTTGTTGGTTTGTAAGTGTTTGAACTTGTTGCTGCAACCGTCGAGACAGTTTTAGTTTTGACTGTCTCTAAGGATGACGAAAAATGACTAACCTTTGAACAGAGGTGATGTAAAGCTTCCATCTAAATAAAAGGAAATGTTTGACTTGTTGTTGGGTTCATTTTAGGAAAACCCTCAAATTTCAAGTTTTAAAAAAAGATCACTCAGGTTGCTCTTGCTGCTGATAAAGATGTCGACAGGGATCTTTTACTGGCAGACAACACAAAGGGTTAACTTGCTGATTAAATTCAGAACTGATTCTGGTGTTGGTTTGAAGCAGACACTCCTGTTAGTGTTCGGCTTCCTCTCGCCGTTCCTCCTCTATTCTGTTAATCTGGCGTCCCGTCCATTAACATGGAGGAGGTGGCCATACTGCGGCCTGTCAGCAGGGGGCGCTCCAAATGTGTTTGGGCCCCCTTTTGGTGCGCCATCATGCCATCATGCCATCCATCTTTATATACACAATCCATGCTTAGACCCCACAACAGTCTGAAGCTCCTGCACTAGTTCTACATGTACAAACACATTGTTTATTTATTGATGGTTTATTTGATAGGGACAAATGTTTGTCTACAGTGTAGACAAAACAGAAATCCAAGTATCAAAGTATCATAGTGTTTACAGCCGGTGCTAATTTGCAACACTTGTCCCTTTAGCTTCTGTGCTAATGTGCTAACTAGCTGAGCAACAGCTAGGAAACTGAAGCTGTGTTTAGTTGCTGATTTTAATCTAGAATTGGTTTTCCATTGCACTAGAGACTAATATAACTCCAGTGCTTCTTTAAATTCTCCTCAGATGAAAAGAGAACTGAAGTGTTTTCATGCTTGTGCTCCAGTTTGATTATCTGCTCTCTTCGCAAGATGCATCACATGGTTCTAAAAAAACCTTCTATCACTTAAAATGAAAATAAAGAAGTTTGTTTCTGCAGGGTTCTTTCTGTTTATCACAACTCTTATCTGCAGACGTTCACAAATCAATCAATTACATCTCCTTTATCTCCTACATCAAACAGTTTAGATGCCGAGAGTTTCCCCCTCAGAGCTCCGTCTGATGAAATCTGGACCTGACATGTTTGAGTCCAGCCATGTTCTCATCCGTGTTTCTCTCTCCTCAGATTCTTTCACCCGTCAATCAAACCCTGAAGGACTATGACCCCAGACTTAAGGTGAATCTGGGCTGGGAGATAACACGTCTGTGAGCTCAGCGTCAGAAACATGAGGACTACTCTACAGGCTGTTGTGTGGCTCTGCCTGGGCCTGTGCGTTGAGGCTCTGTCCCTGAGTGGATGGAGGGTAGAGTCAGGACGAGGAGAGGGGAGCGAGGCAGAGAGAGGAGAGAAGCTGCTCCGCAGAGTCAGACGAGGCTGGATGTGGAACCAGTTTTTCCTGCAGGAGGAGTACACAGGCAGCGACTACCAGTACATCGGCAAGGTGAGAGATGTGGCACAGTCAACACAAAGTTCACAAACACTACACTGCAGTAGACACAGTTGATGATTATTAAGCTGGGTACACACTGAGAGAGTTTAGGTCCTCTTCTGAGAATCCTAAACAGAGTCCTGGTTTTTAAAATGCTTCTAAAGATTATCTCGTCAGATTTTCCTGGTGGTGTAAAATGTGTTAAGAGTGATCAGATCTCATTGGAAGGACTTCAAATCGCAAAGATGAGATGAGATGAGATGAGATAAGACAGGATACAATATCATGAGATAGGATACTATCAGATACGATGCGATGCTTGTGCCGGGTTGCTCCAGCATTTCAGTACAAAAAAAGAGTATAACAAAAGAGCATCAAATATTTGAGAAGTACAGGAAACATAATGCATTAAGTAATCAACATACTTTAAAAAATAAAATCTTAATGTAGGGTAGGCTATATTTTTTTTATATAAGAAAAACATATAATTATAAAAAATATATATATAATTATATGAAAAAAATTATATTTTCTGATTTTCTGATTCTGTTTTCTGTATATATATAAAATATGTTGTTTCACTCTAAATTAATGTATTTTTTGCAGTAGAGATCTTGAATCTGCTGTAATCTGTGTGGCGATGTTCACAGGCTACAGCAGGCTGTGAGATAATGTTGCTATCGCTAAGTTAGCTGCAGACACGGTGAGAGTGAACGGAGAAAAGTCGAACCGACCGTTTGACCGGATCACGTGTGTTCCCGCCTCGGTCTGTAAAGATCACGGATCAACTGTGTGCTGTTGCACTAAAAGTAAAAAGCTGGCGCTCCAGTGTGTGTGTGCGCTCTTGTGTGCATCAATGTAGGCTATATGTGTGTGTCAGCGTGCCCCGCGAGAGCGAAGCAGGGAAAGTAGCTGCAGCTACATCAAACGCCTGCACTTTCTCGTGCTCTCTCTCTCTCGCTCTCTCTCTCTCTCTCTCTCGCCCAAGTATCGTATATGTGTGGGAAATTATTTTCACACTTTATTCAAAAAGAAAAGAAAACTACCATAATACGTGAGGGGGTCTTAACCGGGGCTAGACAGATTTGTGATGGGAGCTACAGCGCCCCCTAGCCCCGGTGTAGCGCCGTACTTCAAGACAAAACAAGACAAAATGGTAACAATACACAAACAGACAACAACATGCAACTCACTAAGACAGAGCAGAGTAGTGGATGAAAAACACAGTTTTTAGAGTCAGGACTGTGGATGTTGGTGATTGGACTCTGTTAGTGAGTTTTCACCTTGACTGTGCTTCAAGTTGATTATTTTAATGTCCAGAAGTTGTCTAAAATACTTCTATCACCTACCTTGAGCCTGAATCATGAGCATGACACGCGGGGGAGGTGGCTGATGGGAAACTGAATCAATAATGTAAATGAAGATTCAGTAACAGAGCTGGTGAAGCTGTACGTTAGAGCAGGTGCAGGTGTGTAATGTTATCTTCACTGAGGTGATGTAGGGACTCTCCATGGTACCAGCTGCTGTGTGTAACATCAGGAGTTTCTTACTCGGCCTATTAGTGAAGTTCTCAGTCAGAGCGGCGTGTTGTTTGATCAGCAGCCAGACGCCGGGAGGTGTTGTGCTGCTCTGTTTGGAGCCTGCTGTCTGACAGCAGCACAACACAAAGTCAGCTCTGTAACAAACAGCTCTTCTTCATGACGGAGGTAAACACAGACAAACACTCTCCCTCCCTGCTGCGCGTCGCGCTCACTGCAGGGGGGCTGCTGGCTGCTTCTGATAGGCTGCAGGGACGCCGGGGTGGTTCATTGAAAGATTACTGGAGCGACAGTATGATTAGGAAAACATGAACACATGTTTTAGCCCTCATAGCATGGAGGTTTCATACTTTTAGAATTAAAGGATGAAGTGTGTTTATTCAGCGGTTCACCTGCTTCACTTCCTCTCACATGTAAGAACAGGAAACAAACACAGAAACAACTGCAGGCTGATTTCTTCATGTTTCAGTCCGGCTCCATGTCTGGGGGAAAAACATCTGGAAGAGAAAAACAATCCAAAAGAAAGGTTTGTTTCATAGCCTTACAATGTGACAGCGTTAATAAAACATTGTTATTGATGATGGTGAGAAAACGGTGTCATAAAAAAAAAAGATTTTAAAAGCCCAACATGTTTTTTTCATCAGATTTGAGACAAACGCACAAAAACATATCGATCCAAAACAATCTCTTCAGAGCAGCAACACAACAACACATTTGTAAACACAGAACACTTACTGTTGTTTTTGTTTATTGGGATTTTTATTTTAAACGCTTTATTTCTCTGCAGCCTCGAGTTACCTGAGCATGGCTTTGCACTCTGCTTTAGATATATTTAAAAAACTGAATTAAAGGATTAAAGTATCAATCAGTAAGATGTGTAGAGAGTGAAATGATAAAGTGATCTTACTATATGATCATAAAGGAAACATGCTATGTTGAAGTGCTGGCTTCTCTGACAACAATGCAGCAGCCAGTATGTCCTCCTTCTAACTTTAGATTCTGCTCCTGAATGCTCTGGATTTGTTTGGACCAGAGAAGGTAGACGCTTTTAAGACACCCCCCCACACGGCCGTTTTGGACGCCCCTCTGTTTGCCAGATATGAGAGCAGTTATCAGGTCAACAGGTGTTGCAGCGATAGAAGCGGTCAAGAGAAGTGGTTCAGATAGAAGTGATTGTACCCGACCACATGGCAACCTGCATGAGCATGAGAACCTTTTAACTCATTTTAGATGCTCTTGGGATGATGTCACATAGCTGCTTTCACACTTTCAGGATGAGCTGCATGTGTGAACACAAACGTCGTCATTTTTTGATGTCGATGTGAGAATGCAGCTAATATTCAGGAAAAGACTTCCTCGTCGTTCTTCTTGCATCGATTCAGGAAGTTTCTCCATGTGTGAACAAGCAGGTCAGCTGAATTTGTGACCCTGGTTACATTTATAAAAGACCATTTCTTTGGCAGAGTATACTTTCAATACAGCAAGTTATTTATCACTTTATTCTTGATTTCAGAAAATAAAAGTCCTGTGAACGTCACGCTCGATCTGAGACTCAACACCAACATGAGATGCTGAGGGGGGGGGGGGGGGGGGGGGTCTGTAAAAGTTAGAGAGATTCATGTGATTCTGGCTCCACTGCTGGCATGAATGTTCTGGTGAAGCACAGTGGGATGCAGCCGGTCTGGTAGAGGTCTGGCAGCAGAATCAGATATGTGGGACGCATACGGACTCCAGAAAATGTCTCTCTCTCATGCCGCGGTAAAAACGTCCGCAGGCTTCGTCAGCTCGTGTTAGGAGGAAAGCACGGAGGTGTAGCAGCCCTGCAGACTGACAGATCAAATCAGACTGAACACTGCTGGAGAGAAAAGGCAGAGAGGATCAAAAAGAGGGAGCGAGTGAGGGGAGGGAGGGAGGAGAGGAGGAGGAGGAGGAGGAAAGGTTTGCACTGTGAAGAATGTGAACAGATAAAGGTGTTGTAAAGGAAAAGTTGAGACGGAGGAAGAGGACAGGAAGAAGAAAAGAACAGCAAGAGGGAGACAAGAGAAGAAGAAGAAGTCAGCTGGATGGAGCCAGAGACATGCACAAAGCACACCGACGAGTGAGGAGGACAGAAAAGTAAAAAAGTGAAGACATGAGCTGAGTTTTCTTCTACAGACAAAACAAAACAAAAACAGCTGACACACATTCACTGTCGCCTGGAGCAGATGATATGACACAGAAAAGACAAAGTTATAGAGACATCAATTATTGTTTCAGTGTTTCGATAAGAGATGCCCGACTGAAGCATCACTTATTAACAGTTGAGTGTTTTTGTGGTTGATTTATGGTTCTCATTAGACTCTGCTGACCTTTTGAGGTCTCTTTAATTATCCTAGATGTTAAACATTCCCCACTCCAGGTGGACTGTCGGCTGAGTCTGAACCAGCAGGTCCACTCTCCTCGGGTGACGTGGAGATAGATCTGTTGACTTGAATGATTAGTGGAATTCTTCATCTGCATTAGTACCTTCAACCTGAAGTCAAACCTTTTTTTGATTTATAGAAAGATATGTGCTGCTGATCACAGATGTTCTTTGTGTTTGTTTTAACTCTGACATGCCTCATACATTAAAGAGGGGACTGTTTAAAGGAGCTTCTTCCCATTAGCATAATTCTAAAAGTCTTCGGGGGAGATACAGGACACAGTTTGAGAAAGGACACATTAAGGTTATTGTGCACTCTGGGATAAGGTTTTTGGACTATCCCAGTTCTGTCTTACCCACGTTAATATATTCCTGCATGGAGCGGTCTGGATGAGGACTCCAGTAAAAACTGGGGTATGGATCATCTGCTGGCCCCATTTTCTGTAAATTCCCCCATGAGCAGTAACAAGTCATGACAAAAATAGCCCCAAAATGGTTTTATAGTCACAAGTCTCGAACATTAAACTGTTGTTAGCCACAGTTTAGACTTTAGACTTAATTATTTTTCACAGCATCATACCATCATAACAGACAACTCCCACCAAAGAACATACACAAAACACAGAGTCGCAGGCGCTGCTTATGTTCTGGGTTCACCAAAGAGCAAGTGATTTATATCATGCTTCATTCATGAATCAATTAAGACAACTACAGCCCCTTTCCCACATATCATGCTCTATACCTGCTCAGAACAGGCTGTTTCTGTGTCTGTACCTTTAAATATGTAAATGAGCTGTGTCTGACCACACCCCCTCTCTGGAAGGACTTGGGTGTATTCGGTCTTTCTCGCTCCATGTCCTGTTGTTTACGGTGAGAAGGCAGACTCAGAAGACAGAACAAACACCTAGCTGTGGGAGTGTCACCCACCTGGGGGAGAGGCTACTGCCCTTTGTGATGTCATGAAGGGAACATCTCCAAACGGCCTGTTTGAGCACACATTTTCTGAAAAGTGGAGCAGGTAAAAGACGGAGAGAATTTCTTATAAGGGGAGGGTTTGTAGACAGACTAGAGACATATTTTTGTTGATATGTGACCTTTAATGTGTGCTGCAGTTAGCACAAGGGGCGTGGCAACAATTTTAGGGTTTGACCAGCTCTAGCTCACTTCTGAGCATGCCTTGGCTCAAAATAAACAGCACAATATCTTCTCGCCCGTCACAGGAATATTCTGGCTAAAATTCAGTACAAAGGAAGGAGACAGAACAGCGCTGTCCATTTTATTAAACAGTGAAGTAATGAGGTAGGACTGCTAGAATATTGTGATTTCTATAGATTTGTATCATTTTGTGTAGAGAGAACAGGAGTTGTAAATATGAGTGATGTTCTGATTTTGAGCAGTTTTTTTTTCTGTGACTGTTGTCCTGCTTTGTGCTGCATTACCAGCACATCTGTTCAACAAGCTGTTCATCATTAGATCATCTGGATTTTCAAAAAATAATCCCTCACAAAAAGTGGAGAGTAAAAGGGTTCAACAGGAAGAAAATCTAGGATATGATTTATTGCCTTGACAAAATGTTTTCATGTCACATCATCAGTGGTTTCTGAAAACACGGAGCGGGACCTTTATGTGACTCTGGGACACACACAGCATGTGTTGTTGTGTTGTTGTTGTATTGTTGTTGTTGTTGTTGTTGTTGTTGTAGTAGAGCGTTCTCAGTGACACAATCACACACAAACAAACATCTGTCTGTCTGACCAGACTTCACTCACCTCACAGAAAACAGAGTTATCACCCCCCCCCCCCCCCCCCTTTTCCTCAGACGTGCAGCTTGTGTGTGTTGTTGTGTGTTGTTTGTTCAGAGCCAATCATTCACAGTAAAACACTGAAGTCACAAAGTCAACTCCACTGGCTCCAAAATAAGTCTGCTTGTTTAAGAAGTCTATGAGAAAATGAACCTTCTTCTCTGTTGATGCTTTTTATTTTCCTCTTGAGCATCAGTCATTTGTAGTCTGATGTTTTTGTAAATTATAGTGCGATTATTTTCCTGCCAGCCTCCTAGAGTTAATTTTCTATACCAAGTCAATGTGAACCAATGTCGGAACGTGGCAGGAAGTATTTAGGCAAATTAACCCCCAGTGTGCTGGATGGATTAGTGATGTTTTTATCCCACCACAGACAGTTCTCCTTCTCTGCTAAGGTTTCTCTGCTTAATCTGTTATCATTATAATTTAGGACTTGGACTTTGACTACCATTTCGGTGTAATGGTAACGTCATGTCCTGCCTCCTCTGCCCCCACCTTCCTCTGCAACAGGGTCCGTCTCCTGCTGTGTGCAAGTTGATCTGTAAACAAGCAGCTCAGGGAGATTCTTCAGGGGCGGTTAACCTTCCAGTCCATGTGTGAAGACAGCTGTAGTCTACATCTTAAGTACAGTGTTTATGAGATGGGAGTGGTTCTTATGTGCTACTGCACGGTGGTGCACTGGTTAGCGCTGTAGCCTCACAGCGAGAAGGTTCCTGGTTTGAATCCCTGTCTCTCTGTGTGGAGTTTGTATCTTCTTCCTGTGCTCTGGAGTCCAAAGACATGCTCATTGTTTGCTCTAAATTGTCAGTAGGTGTGGCTGTTTGTCGGTCCCTGTGATTTACGACCGCTCCAGGGTGTAACCCCGCATCTTGCCCAACAGGTGGGATCGGCTCCAGCGACCCTGAAAAGGGATAGAGATAATGGATGGATGAGTTGGTCCTTACAGCTCTCTGTCTATATATATCAACATTTTGAGTATAGATAATGGGAGCAGAGAAACATTCTGACTGAACAACTATTATTTCTATATTCCCAAAGCGTCAGTGTGTTTTGTCAGATCAAACATTCAGTATGTAGAACTGGCAGTTCTCCTGAGCACACCTGAATTTAGCTACATTTCAAAGGGGCTTCTGCATTGTAATGACATCAATAGCTTCAGCAGACCTTGGATTTAGCTGTTTTTTTTTCTCTGTTCAGAGGAACAGGACTTCTGTGGGAACAGAGATATTAAGTTGAAAGGAAAATCCTCTCATTGACAACCCAGCAAAACTCCGACAGGCCAAGTTTGCAGATTTGGATGTTTTTTGAAGAGAGTGAGAGAAGAAGAAGAGGCTGAGAGTCAGCATTCTTGTTTCTCATTGGTATGAGCAGGAAAGTAGGTTTTAAAGAAGAGGGAGCTCAGGAGCATGGCCCGCTCTCGGAGAGTTATTGGTTATGATAAGAGGATGTGCAGTGGTGGCTGTGCTGCAGTGCTCACTTTAACAAGAAAGAGCCACACACTGAACTGCAGATTCTCCTCCTTATTTTAAGTCGCCGAATAAAGGGGAGAGAGTGTTTGTGCTTTTTCTACGTTATGAATGATCAATCAGTCAATTTTTATTTGTATAGCGTCAACTCATAACAAGTGTTATCTGGAGACACTTTACAAAAAGCAGGTAAAATACCTTACTCATTGTCTTTTAACATTACAAAAGCGCAGTTAGAAGACCATACTCATTGTTATGTTACAAAGACCCTGATGATTATTTGATCCCTGATGACTGATTGGTGTGTTCATGAAGAGTGTCTAAAGACATCTGTATGATTGACAGCTACAGTATCAAACTGTTCACTGCAGATTGATCACTCTTTAGGCAGACATCCCCAATATTTCATCATTCAGTTATTTCAGCATCCTTTGAACGTCTTTGGTGCCGTTATTGTATGCCTTGCTGGATACAGGGACTCTGCCACTCAGTGGAGACCGTAGACTGTATAAAGAATGACGTCTCAGTGACCTCACCTGTTGGTTACCAGAGGAGAATTTTAAAGCCAAACATTTGTGGTTGCCATGTCAACATGCTGTCTCAACCTAACTTTTCGATCAGCCTATCACAGGCAAGAAGGGGGAATCTGAGATTGGCCTTAAGCCTCCTGGAGAACAGCTACAACACGAAATATATATCAAAAAATATTCACCAGTGGCTTATTGGGCATCAAACATCAAACATGTTTATTTCTGGGCATTTGATCATGGGGTGTTAATGGGACTTCCAGGGCCTTTGCAGCCAGCCTCAAGTGGACACTCGAGGAACTGCAGTTTTGTACACTTCCGCTAATTTTTTAATTACGGCCCTACACAGATGAAACAGAAAACAAGTAGCTGGTGTCCATCAGAGAAATCCTCAAACTTATCCCAGCTGAGAGGTCATCAAACTGGACCCTGCTCAGCCTCAAGTAGCTGGAGGAAGCAGGAAAAGTGAATCAGATGAAGTTCATGTAGAAGGAGCTCTGGGGTCCTCCTGGTGATGTCATGAACCAGACATTACATTTGTGATGACAATGAGGGCGTGACGGAGTGGGTTGAAGAAGGTACCTAGAGTGAGAGATGAGACACACAAGATGTTTGTCTACTTTTTCCTCCTGATCATAATAAATTCCAACAAAAACGGTCCTGCTGCATCAGCGAGAGTCGTCAACAATCCAAATCCAGTAAAAGTTTCAATCCAAACACATAAAGATCCATGTATTGATTTAAAACCGCTGTTTACTCTACCTCAGTTCATGCACTCTGACCTTCCAGCTGACACTGTGACATGCCTGTGAGTACGAGTGCATATGGTGATGTTTGCGATGTAAAACAGAATGTGTCTTTAGTTAAAATGACTGCAATGTGCTTCTAATTCTGATAGATAGCCAACTGCATTTTCCATTACGCTACAGATAGCATCAAGCTATATTTCATGTGAATCCCCAGTGCCCATGCATGTAGATATTAGGATGTGTGATATCAGGTGTTAACTGGCTGTTTGGTGTGAGGCCTTGCTGTTTTTATTGCTGTTTTTATTACAGCAACTTACAACACATACAACACAACGATGAACTGACACAGCCGGGCAGAAACACAGAGACTAAATAGACACAGGGGTAATCAGGTGAGGACAATCAGTGCAATCACACTGGATGGAAACACAGAGGCAGGGAGAAAATACAAGAAACACTGAGGACAACTACAAACTAAATCATGAAACACTAAGACACACAGAGAACTCAAGAAAGTAACATAACCACTAGAACAAAGAAACACAAGGACAAGAAACTACAAAATAAAACAGGAAACACTAAAGACTAAACTATGAAACATTAAGACAAAAACACTCAAGGGAAACAATAACCACAAGGAAACCTAAACTTTGAAATAGACAAAATACAAACTAAAGACTGAATCATGACACAAAGTGCAACAAAATGAGTCCTCAACAGGAAGCTATACTCTCTGTTTTCTAGTTTAACAGATTCTCAGTGATCACACGTCCATCTCTCGACAATCTGTCACATCCAGAAGGCTGTTACAAATATAATCTTCGTCTGTGCCATGGTTTACACACCGCATCATTCTAATTACATACCTGCCTGGACTATAATCAAATAGTCTGCCTGTGGGAAACAAGAGCAGGTTTCATCACACAGCATATCCATCATGAAACAGGTAGAATCAGGCTGACAAAAGAAAAATATTAAAAACCTCACATAAATCCAGCCAGAGCCTCTGAGATCAGCTTCCACAGGTGGGAACACACACACACACACACACACACACACACACACACACACACACATACACATACACACACACACACACACACACACACACACACACACACACACACACACACACACACACACACACACACACACACACACACACACACACACAATCAAAGGCTTCACCCTAACACCTGGCCTGGAGCTGGAGGAGTGAAGCAAGAATGAAGGCATGAAAGGTGAACAATGATCCACAGGAGGTGGAGAGACACAGACAGGAGAGAGAGAGTGTGCAGGTCATCTGTGCAGGTACGAGAGAGGACGAGCAGCAGAACTCAGGGCACATCCGATAGATGTGGACTCCTTCAGGCACAACACAAACTCTACTTTCTGCTCCTTGTTCTTCCTTCAGAAGATTCTTGTTTTGTCTCTCAGCCTTGAGCTCTGTCTTTGTTTTGTCTTTCTGTCATTGCTCATCTTTTGCCGCCGTCTTATATAAACCTGTCACTGTGATCCACTCATCTGTCCGCCCTTTTACCCCTCCCTCCGTGTACCATCAGAGGCTCCTTACTAACAAAGATATGTGGAAACTACATCAGAGAGTTTAAATTTAAACAGGCTGAAGTGAACCTGAAAATCTCTTCAAACAATCAAAACTACATTTACATAACTCCATGCTCTGCTAGCTAAAAGCTCTGGATGCAAAGTGAAGTTCAGAGAGGTTCTCTTTTGTCTCTTTTTTTTATTTTTTAACATGAGCCTCTTTTAATCGACTTTTCCTCAGGGTACAGATTCAATCGATATGAATTTCTGATGATGCTCAAAGAGTGAGGGTGCTCTCACACTGTGAATTTCCCCTGAACATTACCTGCTGAGTTCACACATTGGCTCATCCCGAATTCTTGCGAACATATTTTGACGGGGCCGGCAGGAGAAAAATGCATCCCTTTTTCATTTCCACCTGCAGCTCACCTCAAAGATTTGTGGAATCTCGTTTCAAATGTGTGTCAGTGATTAGTGCATAATATGTGAAAATATCCTTACTGACTATCTCTCTCAAACATTTAGCACCTCCTCCACCCTACTGAATACTATTTATTAACAGTATAAATAGGCTGTGGCTCAGTTGGTAAAGTCAGCCGTCTTTCTACGGCGTCTGGGGTTCGATCCCCAGCTCCTGCAGCAACATGTCCGATGTGTCCTCGGGCAAGACACTTAACCCCAAGTTTCTCCCGCTGCTTTGTTGGCGGCGTATGAATGTGTATGAATGGATGAGTTAATGCTGATGGACTCTTTACTCAGCAGCCTCTACCATCAGTGTGTGAATGTGTATGAATGGATGAGTTAATGCTGATGGACTCTTTACTCAGCAGCCTCTACCTGAATGTGTAGGTGTGACCTGTGGGAGTAGTCAGAAGATTAAGTGAAGTTAATTTACAATTTACCATAATACATACTTGTGTTATTGAAAGACAGAAATGTGAAAATGTGTCTCATCTAATTCATTTTTGGTTATGTGAATTATTTCTAGCAGACACGCTGAGGAGTGACTGGTATCCATGATAAAATAACATGTCCTCACTTAATGTGCTGGAAACAGTGAGCTGTATCACTGCTAGATAGGTCAAGAAGATCAAGATTTAATTCTTTGTATGTCACAAGCTGTTGACTGATGTTATGATGAGAGGAAGTTAACCTTCATTTTGATGCGTTGACCTGCAGCTCCAGTCGGACCAGGACCACGGAAACGGTCAAGTGAAGTACGTTTTGTCCGGAGAGGGGGCGGGCACCATCTTTGTCCTTGACGAGAACAACGGTGACCTGCACGCCACGCGCCGTCTGGACCGAGAGGAGAAGTCGTTTTACATCCTCAAGGCCACGGTGACCAACAAACAGACGGGAATCAAGCTGGAGCCGGAGACCGAGTTCACTGTCAAACTCCACGACATCAACGACAACGAGCCCCAGTTCGACAAAGAGGTTTACACGGGCAGCGTGCCCGAGGGCTCGGATATCGGTGAGACTTGAACTGTGCCTCGTCTTTAATAAGCAATGAAAGCATCGAGGGGATAAACTGAATGTTTTTATGCGTCTCTCAGGTACGTCGGTCATCCAGGTGACAGCCACAGATGCTGATGACAGTATGTATGGAAACAGCGCTAAACTGGTGTACAGCATCAGCCAAGGTCACCCGTACTTCTCTGTGGACCCAAACACAGGTACGTTACCACATTCACTGTATCACTTACACTCCAACATGATTAACATTAATTACTAAACAATCTCATAAACTGAAGCTATTTTAAATCCTTTTATAAAATAAACCCTCGGGAATAATCCCTCAGCACATCATTTGTGTCTGATCGCCGTCTCTGAACAATTAAAATAAACTTCATTGTTCCTGCAACCGACCGGCACCTGAGAGTGTAGGCTGGCTGTGCACGGCGTGCCCGGTTGATCATGTGAAAATAAACTATTAGGACGGGGACGGGGACGGGTTGTTAGTTCAGCTCTGACCATCTTCAATGTGTAGGAAAATTTGAGGTGATTGAACCAAATGAAACTTGTATTTTTAACATTTTTATGATGTTTGGAGCATGAATTCGTGAGATAATGACGTTTAATGTCCCCGATAAACGCACTGTACTTTCATTTAGCCAACTGTTAGCAACCACCTTTAAGGACACTCTTTTGCTTGTGTAACCTTATTTCAGGCATCTAACCACCAACCTATTAAAAAAACCTGTTGAGTTTGAGACAAACGACCCCATGGCGCTAAAATGCTAATTTACTTCCTGGTTCCAGGATGTATTTCTGTGGCGCCCCATAATGAGCCAGGTCTCACCTGGATGGACTAACCTGGATGAATAAAGGTTAAATAAATAAATTAGATGTTATCTCAATCTGTGACAGGCGTCATCTGTCAATCAAAAAGATGGTTTTAGTCACGTCCTTTATATTTGTGGCCATGAGGAAAAATCATACTCAAGGCGGAGCAACAGGTTTTTAATAATACATCCACAATGTTTCCCTCTATGCAACCGGGGAGTAGTGGTCTTTTTCTAAGGGAGGAGGTTCTCTAAGAAACAGGCGTTAAGACAGTTTCAATTATAACATGAACTGATTAATAATTTAACATCTACGTTTGCATAATCCTAACTCATCTCAAATTTAAACCATAACAGCAAACTTACATCATGTTCATTAACCTTTTAGTCATTCAGAGTTTTGGGATCATTCTTAATCACAGGGAATGATATTTAACAGATAATTTAAAAAGGAATATGGGAGGGGGGTGGAAAGCAAACCCAAATCATCTCATTGTACACCACAAACAATATAGCCTTTGTTCATCTCCGTCACTCTTCTCTGAAAAGATGAAGTGGATGTTTCACTGCCAACAACATAAATTCAATTAGCATTTTAATGAAAAGGTAGCTTATATTATTCCAGGTTTACAAAAAAAGGTGCCCACTGCTGTCTGCACCCACATAATCAAATAAAGAATCAAACTTCAAAACCAGCTGTAACCTGCAGCTGTCTCTATAAGAAATCCATGTAATCTGAAATCAACTGCTTTTCTTTGAGCTTTAAAGGTCACATATTCTCCTCCTCTTCAACCAGTTTAAATAAGTCTCAGAGCTCCTCAAAACATGTGTGTGAAGTGTCTTGTTCTAAATCCACTCTGATCCTGTATTTGATCATGTCTATAAACCCCTCTATTTCAGTCCTGCTCAGAACAGGCTGTTTCTGTGTCTGTACCTTTAAATATGTAAATGAGCTGTGTCTGACCACGCCCCCTCTCTGGAAGGGCTTGGGTGTACTCGGGCTTTCTCGCTCCATGTCCTATTGTTTAAGGTGAGAAGGCAGACTCAGAGGGCAGAACATACACCTAGCTGTGGGAGTGTCACCCACCTGGGGGAGGGGCTACGGGAAAATCTCCAAACGGCCTGTTTGAGCACACATTTTCTGAAAAGTGGAGCAGGTAAAAGACGGAGAGGATGGTCTTTTCTCATCATTGGGGGGTTTGTAGACGGACTAGGGACACATATTAGAGTTAGAGGAACATGGTGAATAACATGTGACCTTTGAAAACGTAGCGTTTAGTCAGATGTTGGTCAAAGAGGAGCTGAAGACTGATCAGTGTGTGGAAAGAAAATCAAGAGAAGGATTTTGTGTTGTTTCTGTTCAGGAGTGATCCGGACCGCCCTGGGTCCTAGGGACATGGACCGCGAGCAGAGGGAGCACTACCAGGTGGTGATCGAGGCTAAAGACATGGCCGGGCAGAGAGGGGGGCTCACCGGGTCCACCATGGTCAACATCTCCCTCACCGACGTCAACGACAACCCGCCTCAATTCACCCAAAGTAAGACAGCTGCACTCACACAGGATTGTAGGGTTTGGGATCAAAAAGGGGGCCAGGATGCTGTTGTTTTCTGTCATATGTTAAATATGTATCGCTTATAGTCAGGATTAAATGCTTGTAGTCGTGGAGGGTAAAGTTTCTTTCTGATTTCAGTTAGCATCGGCTCTTAACTTCACATCGAACATCAGGATGTGGAAATGTCAGAGAGTTTCTATCCACTAATCAAACGTGCCCTCAGGAATAAATAAGGAGTTTCTTTTTTTTAATGAGAAAAGTTTTATTGATTTATTTCCAGGGTAATAAAACTCTGGTTTCTGAGTGTGAAGCTAACTGTTGGTTTTCAATTACACAGAGTGCAAAGAGAGCCAAACAACTTTTCAAAGTCAATCAGACTATTTCTCTTCGCTGATTTCACTGCATCACAACTTGTTCATGCTCTGACAGCTGCTGCGGGAAGTCTTTGAAGCTGTGCTAGTTCAAGTTGAATCAGCCTGTTTGCTGTCAGTCCAAAACTTCACACAACAAAAAACAGAAATCTCAGTTGATATGCTGAAGTTTAAGAGGCCGTGTTTCCAAAAAGCTTTTACTGCTTTCTGCAGTCATTCATAAGAGGGCTTCATGCAATACAAGCAAGAGAAGTACGTCAGCCTGAGCTCATCTGTGGGGTTGGGTTTATGGTGTGTTCAGGTCAAGAACAGCACAAAGACAGATTTCAGCCAACGTGTGACTAGCTTTTTACCATTACTGTTTGTTTGTTGATGAGGGAGGGGTCATAGGTCACAGACACTGGACTCCGGGCCTGAGTCACTAAGAATGAATTACGGCCGCTAATAGCTCCGAACATTGTGCACCATTTGCTCCCTCTATCTGCTCCGTCTCAAGATCTACTTCACAAAGCAAGAAGCTCGAATGATACTCAAGCACAAACACGCCCATATATGGTCGTCCTGCTCTGTTCACTTTGCTCTTGTTTTTTGTCTAAATGTGAAGAGAAGCTGTCGGCACCTTCCCTCTGCGCAGAGCTGAGCTGTAATGCTGACGGAGCTGTTTTGTTCACATAAAGATGATGAGCTGTGAGGTGCAGGGAAACTTTTTCAGGGTTTATTTTGATGCCTGACTTGAAAACTGTAGTTTGAGTTTCACCGTTTTGAACAAAACTTCTTCTCTGAATGGAGCCAGAAAGAACCCGACTGATTCAGCCTCATGGTTATATTAATAACAGCTGTGCCAAAGTGATATTTACAGATTTTACATCCAGATATCTTTTTTGAAAGGGGCTGTTAATGAATGATAATGGATCAGAGACTGCTTATGTTCTAGGTGCATTTTGGCTATGCTTTGTTAATTAGACGGTGTCTTTTTGATTCCTTTTCACCATTCACAGATAAAAATAGTTTCTCACAAACTCTCACAAAGTCATTGTGTCCATCACAGCGGGAGTGACGTTCACTCTCATCGTGTCGATCCATTCACAGTCCAGCTCTGACTGCTGCGTCCCGCGCGCAGCTGTTCTCGTTCTTTCAGGGGAATTAAACAGCCAAAAAGCCTTCTTAATTAATTCAACTTAATTAATCCTTAATCACAGGAGCAGTCTCACTGTAAACACGAGGGTTTGCACCCTGCTGTGTTTCATTAGTCAGGGGGAGAAACACTCTGATGCACTGTCTGTTAATTAAACATGTGATATGTATATTTGATCGCCCGGACATGCACTGATCTGTGCTGCAGCTTCTGATTATTTCAATGATTGATGACTCTGGAGAATACGGGTGTCATTAAGTCTGTGATGTGTCCGGGGAACACTCTGACCTACAGTCCATAATCTAAACACAGATATAAAACAGAGAAAAGTAGAATATCATTCAGTTTTAAAGTTTAAGCTCAGTCAATGTATGACATTTTAAAAACTGATGAGTCATTTTGGATCCACCACAAGATGTCTGTTAGATCAAGTCATTACAGTTGAGTGGCCTTTTTTTTCTTTTCACCTGTCAGAAGAGACTTTCCCAGGAAGACTGCAGAGAGCCTCATGCCACTGATTCCCATGGCAACAGAGCCCACTGTCGTCACCAGTAATGCATCAGTTAATACGTTTCATTTATCAGAGCTGATGTTCAAAGTCAATAAAGACTCACCCTTCCCTTCATGGCTTTCTCTATTAGTGTACATGTTTTGAAAGATTAAATTAAGATTTAAAAACGAAAAGATTTAACCATAAATGTTTGGGATCATTCTGGTAGATTGCTTCAGTCTGCAGTAATGAAGCTTTCATTCTAAGTGTTTGAAGAAGAAGAGGCCTTGAAGTCCTAGTCCTAGGGTTCAGGAGTGTAACGACAAGAGGATGGCAGGCATGGCTGTTCCCAGATGTTTCCCAGCCAAGTCAGCCTGGCGGTTCTGGAACTGCTCTTGGCCTACACAAAAGGAGCAAGACACAAGCAGCTCACGGGGATGATGGTGGTGGACGCAGATCAAGCCTCCTGCTGGATATGGAGGAAGGCATGAGGAGGAAAGCTGGAAGCCAAAGGAGCAGCTGGGAGCAGAGAGTGTTGTGGTTAAGAGTGGACACACTCAGCGATGGTTGGGTACCACCTGATGACATCTGCTCCCAGCCGACGGCTTACTGGTGCCTCGTAGCTATCCAAAGATTACAGAACAGAAAGGATGCCAACAAAGAGATGTGTTTGTCAAAGTATGAAAAAAAACAGAAAGAGCATTTTCATTACATTACATTTCTTCTTTTAAGCCACCAGACCCGAGCACTGTTTTAAAGGGTTACTTTGGATCATACATAAGGATGATATTTAAGTCCCTCCTGGATCTGTGTGAATTAACTATGCACATACTGTTGTCCATGTTCGGTTGCTCTGATTGGCCCAAACTTTGTAGAAAAGTGACATAACGTCTTCTAGATTATGCAGAGTAACAGGAGCTCTGTCTCTGGGTAAAAGATGTTGCGGGTGAACTTTTAAAATGTCACAGTGAGTGTAGACAGGATGCTGGCGAGGCAGGCACACACTACCCCGAGGCCTCTCAGCCTCTCGGGCTTCAAAGGTTTACTGTGTGGATATTAGCTTGTGGTAATTCAATGAAATATACATTTGTTTGGGAATATCCTCTAATGCACATCTTAACCTGAAATGACAAGCAACTCAAAGTTGCCTCTGCATTTTATTTCATTTTGAGTGTCTCAGTTGATATTAAGCTCATATGCTTCATATTTAATTATTCATTTATTAGAATACTGGAAACAGTTCTTAAGTCTGCATGGTGGAATCACAGGATTCTTTAACCGTGCTCCTCTTATTGTTTTGTTTGTTTGTCACCAGTATCTAATAAGAAGGGAGTAAGAACCATTGAGGCTGTACTATCACCTCCTTACAGTCACCCAGTGGCGGCTGGTGCGTTGCTCTTCAGGGCAGGAAACAGTATCTCACAGATGGACTGGACTGTGTTTGTTAGTATAATGCTAACACATGCTGGAAAATTCCAGTAACTGGTTAACAGAATTAGCATCACATGTAGGTTCTTTTAACAATCAGTTTTACTTAACATCAACAAAACACCACATATACTCATACTTAGAGTCATACATTTCTTAAACTCGGTGGAGACAAACTGTAAAAACTGCTGACTCATGCTAATCTGGTCTGCTGCTCTGATCCAGTGACACTGAATGACTTGCTCTTCATGTCTCACTTCATGGACCGGTCCCTCTGCTGCCTACTTTTGGCTGGTGGTGTGTAAGGTCATGCATTATGTCTGCGCCCTTCAGATCTCCTCTCTCTCTCGTATTGAAAAGAAGCACACTTACAACGAGAGTCAATAGAGGAAGCAGACATCCTTCAGCCTTTGGCCTTAAAGTCCCCATTAAACTGAACATCCAGAGTATCTCAGTGTCATTTTCTTCTGAAATGGGATTGAACCAATCACAAGTAAGAAGGCGGGACCTAGTGTTGGAATGAATTTGATTGGATTGTTCCCTTGGACAAAGCTTAAATCAGTAATTAAATCTGATTTGTAGTCTGCTTTTTGGATGTTTCATCAGGCTGAATTCCAGATGGAGCCTGGACACATGAAATGATCGTAGCCTCGCTGTCGGCACCATAGCTTTACTCAGAGAGTGTTTGGTTCAAAGCGTTTGGCATGTGCTACTCTTGCTTCCTTTTTGACTTTTAGAATAAAAGGAAACGTATTACTGCCGAGTTCCAGGAATCCAAATACATTTATTTTATTTTAATGATGCACACTTTCAGTGAAATTCTTTCTCTGCATGTCCACAGGCAGTGTCTTATCTTAACCACATCAGCTCCATGCTCACCGACAGTACAGCAAACCTTAAGTGCAGGCGGTCGACAATCCGTGCAAAGGCAGTTTATTTGAACAGAGAGCAGTACAAATCTGAACAGCAAATCAATAAGTCATGCTCTCAAATTGAAAGAACACACTCTTGGATAAAGTGAAATAAATAATTCCAGCAGCAGAATAAGTTCATTTCTGTCTCATGACTAGTTTCTAATTAAGCTGTTAGTTGGGTTGTAAACGCGATGCAAAGGAAGTGAGAAGGGGTCTGGACTTCATTTTGCCTTTAGGCTTCTTTAAAGCTAACTGTTATATTGTAATCATGTGGAGGCAGTGATCTCTGACACACGCTTCACAACATATAAGCAAACAAACAAACACACAAACTCTGTGTCTGGTTAAATATCTGCAGGTACTTTAAGGCCGATTGTCTCGTATCATTGCTATCTGGAGAGGGTTCAGGGTTAGACAATGAAACAGGCCGTGCTGCGCAGACACGATGGTTTTTTAGAGCGTCAGAAGACGTTTAGAATGACGTCATTAAGCGGTCCACTTCCTGGTTTGAGCACGATTCACCTTCACATCTCCCGCAGACCGTACCCGTGAGCACAGGAATCGTGCCCCAGACCGCCTCTTCAAGCCCACTTGGGCATGGTACCCCAGTTCACACTGATCAAAAGAACCCCACTCAGGGGTCAAGCGGGTCGCCTGTGTTATACCACCTTAAGTGTTAAAGTATGACAGGCAGCACAAGGGCCACACTGAATATTTAGTCGATTAAAAGCAGCTCCTTTATTTACCATATAATATTTAGATTTAGAGTCATCCTTCCCTTCCTTTTCAATTAAATTAAACATGTCTCGCTCTTTGCTCCGAGCAAAGTAAATATTTCAGAACGCCATTATCCCATTTTCTGCAGGATGTTTGGGTTTTCCTCCAAAATAACAAAAAGCTGCTCTTCTTCAGACCAGTCGTCTGTTCCCACACGGGATACACACCCCGATCATCCCCCTCAAATCTGTGTGTGTGCATGCGTGTGTGCATGCTTTATGTTGACTTAAGGCACACCGTGGCTCAGCCGGTAAAGTTGTCACCTCTCAACCAGAAGGTCGAGGGTTCAATCCCCAGCAGGGCAAAATGTCCGATGTGTCCTTGGACACTTAACCCTGAATTGCCATTAATTACTGCTTCAGTGGTGGTGTATGAATGGGATTGGTTACTTCTGATGGATGATAGTGTAATTCAACATACACAGTAGTGGGAGGGGCAGAGCAAGGTTTGCTCTAGTTAGTCATGTTATGTGCTTCCTTAACAGAGTTTCATGTAGCTGGGTGGAGGCCTTGTGTGTGTGGGGAACACTGGATGTTCATAACATCAGTAATATTCAGATACCACAGCCTCTTCAGGGCTCAGTGGGAAGTGAACAGGCATGTAGTGTTGGATTCATTCGTTTCACATCGACACTAACCTCCTGATCCACTCTTAACTCTGACTTTACCAGACGTTCTTCATGCCCGTGTTCATGTTTTCATCAGAAGCTGAAATAATAACACCAACATGACCTTCTAATGTTTTTTTACATCCATGATGGGGAAGACGCTTTCAAAGAACTACAAAAAAATGGTGGCGTTGTCATTGTTCTGAGTTGCCAAGACGACATGTCATTGCTGTTACTGTGACTCAACAGCTCTTACATCTGTCACAACCCGTTTGTTTCTGTGTCGATCTCAGAGGAGTCAATGCTTTCTGGCAGTCGAACAGTTTGAACATGGCAACAGCTGCTGCTGCATACATGGCGGCTTTTCATCAGGAGGCCGTGATGGCAAATCGAAGCGTGTGTGTGTGTGTGTGTGTGTGTGTGTGTGTGTGTGTGTGTGTGTGTGTGTGTGTGTGTGTGTGTGTGTGTGTTTCAGTGCCTGTAGCAGTGTACAAGTAGTAAGTAAATTGCTGCTCTGTTGGCCTTGATCTCATCACTCATTCTCCCGTCTAATCCTGGTGAACTGACATGAAGACAGGACTTCCTCCCTGCCGCTCTCAGCCTTCTAATTGTTTTTCCCTCCTCGCTCTCTCCATCTCTGCCTCGTTCGATCACAGCCACCGTATCAGCGGCTCCCTCCTCCTCGCCCGGCATTAGCACCCACTCACCCACTGTTTCCTTCTGTTGTTCAGAGTGCAGAACAAGATCAGCCTCAGGTCTCTGAACAGATTGCATGTGGCATTATCATTCTGTTAAAGTCACCACAATTAACACACTAACGCACACGCGCACACACACACACACACACACACACACACACACACACACACACACACACACACACACACACACACACTTGAGTTTCTGCCTCTGTGAGGACAGTTCATCTGTTATATACTTTATATTTCCAATTTGCAAACCCAAACTGAGTCTGATAAGGGTACACACACACAGACACACACACACACACACACCAGTCACACAAACCTTGGCCGGCACATGTCAATTCATTTCAGTTCACAGCAGGACTCCAATCAGTGCTCTTGGTGTCAGAGCCAAGAGGCAACACAATCTCCAACCAGCCAGAAAGAAAAGGGAGAGAAAATGAAATGTGCTGCTCCTCTCTGTGCGTACCTCTGGGCTCTCCCACATGTTTTTTGCATTATTTTTCTCGAGATAGGTGTGTGAATCGACTACCCAAAAAGTATTAGAATAGTAGAAAGAAACCGCTCAGAATGTGTGCACATGCAGTGTGTTTGCAGTGCTCCGGTCTTTAAAGGGAACCATCAGAGACAGCGACATGTGAAGGTGTCGGCTGAGTTCTGAACACCTTCAATCACTCTTTCTTTAAAGTGTAATTAAAATGTTTCTGCTGGCCTCTTGAACCGTCACCTCATGCTGACACCAATCAGGAAACCTTCCTGACTTTAATCATTCTAATTATGCTGGTTATTATTATTTACCAAATCTTTTTAGTTTTCATTATTTCAATGATTTTAATAAGATTCAAAGCATGAACTGTTAGGTCAGTGTAGCATGGACTCTGCTGCTACAGCTTAAAGAAAAGTCTCCTTCAGTAGGTTTGTTTGTCTGGTTTGGCCTCTTCCTCGTGGCCACCTAGCGTTTTTTCTGAGCGCCAGCATCCTTTTTCCAATTGTTGAATGTGTAGAGAGCGTTCTCAGCAGAAAGCAGCCGCCTGGAGGAGAAGGCGCATGGGGTCTTAAGCTCAGCTCGGTGTGAGTGGTCAGGCTCAGTCAGGTTTCCTGAAGTCAGCTTCAGGCTGGTTTTGAGGTTTAAAGAGACGTGTGAGACAAAATCATAAACAGAGAAAAATGTTTGTGGTCTGGTTTGTTTGTTTGATTTGATTTGAAATTATTTGATTTTAAATTTGTTAGTTTGAAATGTTGGTGTGGTTTTATTTGTTTGTTTGTTTGTTTGTTGAGCCGATAGTCAGAGTTTTTTTTTGTGTCACTAAGTTGGCTTTCATTTAACCCAGCTAGATCACCATGGTAACGTACTCTAAAAACTCAGTGTGGTGGGGACCTGGTTTAAATCGTCTGTGAAGTGTCAAATGATTGAATGAATTATTAGACGACCTGGGAATGTTCTCCTCTGGGACTACGTTCATTTTAGAATCGATCTTAACGTTATGTTTGTAATGCCTCAGAACAAGGCGTGGAGTTACATGAACACATACCTGTACTGAGAACTACACACACACACACACACACACACACACACACACACACACACACAGACACACACACCCTGATAGATTTACCAAAACAGTGGCAGGTTGAGCAGTGTGTAGCTTCCAGGGAGTACGACCCCTGCTGTGTCACAGTGGCAAATGATTACACACTTAAGTGGCTTATGTACACCTCTTGATTTGTGTGTGCATGTGTTTGTGTACACTTCATCCCACACATCCTGGAGAAGGGAAGTGGGTTGATGTGAAGCAGCCTCAGGTCCAGATAGCAGAATGATGTCTCATCTGAATTCATACCGTCGTCTTTCAGGGACTCAAACAAGCTGACTGAAGTCTTAGCACAGGCCTCATCGTTTCTGATGACAAACCTCAGAGCTAGCACTTATTCCAGAGAACAAAAGGAATCACACTTAAACAAAATACATTGAAATGTCTTTTTTAATGATAGTCAGCAGTGGGGAGGGGAGACATTGTCTTGGCGCCGCGCTTCCATCAGCATTTACACGACTTTGTTTCTGCTCCTTTTGTTCCTGCCGTCTGCCTGTCTTCTTCTTGGTTATGAAGTTTTTACAACAACACAGAGATGGTTCTTGGTTCAGCAGTTATGCTGTCATATGACTCTTTAAGAAAGATTTGATTTTCTCTGATTCACGCTTACAGAGAGTTCACCTGCTCCATCGCTGACTAACATGAAGGAGAGGGTTTATGATTCAGGACTAGTTGAGTCAGTCTGGTGATGTTTGGGCTTTATGTTTAGTCAGGTCTGCTTGTGCAGCTCTTAATCCCAGTGCTCTCTCAGGTAACTAACAAAGAAACACAAACACCGGACCACTGAGTGAATAACCCCCAAAAGAAATGTGGACAGGAGAATCAGTAGGAACCATGAGAAGTATTAGAGGAGATAAAGCCCCCTCTGAGGGTTAAAAGGCAGCGACGAGCAGATTACAAGGCAGAGGATCAGTGACACAGTCAGACATTAGCACATATTCAAAATAAAAGAGGCAAGAATATAAATCAGAGAGGATTAAACTCCATCACAGCAGCCTCCAGGATCACAAAGCTAGCCTTCCAGACACTTGCAGTCCTCTCAGGGAAGAAGGTTTTATCAGAAGGTAGACATTGTAAATTAGAAGTACAAAAACTTTTAGAATGGCTGCAGCAGATGTCTTCAGCCGGCGGTAGTTAAACAGGCCGTAAGCAGTCTTCAGAGGCAATTTGGCCCAATCAAAGTACGTCCTCTAAAAGATGTTTGTTTTTCCCTCTGACAGGCTCAGACTGTTATGTTGAGAGTCTGACAACCTTACAGAAGGACCCTTACAGAAATAGAAGCTTTATATGGTGTTGGGTGTTTATCTTTTTTCAAACCAGAAACGGCCTTTTACATCACTCTCTTCAAAGCCACCAGACTCAGCGGAGAAACATCACAGAACACAGAGGGCTTGGCCTAACAACTCTGCAGTCCTTTAGTTTGATTTCTTCTTCTCAAGATGCAGAAGAGTGCAGGCGTAGTTTGACATTCGACTGTTCGCCATGCTTTGAATAAATATGCACAAATAATCGAGACGGCATAAATGCCGCCTTGTCCCTAACGCTCATGCACATGGTCAGTCCTCAGTTCCATTGCCAGTTTTCGACACACATAAAGGCCAAGACGAGAAGTCAAGTTAAAGAAGCATGAATTATGCACGACCCCAAGGGCATTTCAAGCTTTTTCAAAGTCTTGGACCCATTTCAAAAATCATGAGAGTTTTGCTTGAGTAGGTGTGTGTTCCACTCGTTTGCTTTAAGGCGGTCTGTTTCTCCACTTGGTGTTAGGATTAAACCAAACATGTCTTGATGTGATCACAGGTCTTTAGTCTTGTCTGATGCAAATTGTGTTGTTTAGTGATTTGACCATTGTCAACGACCAATAGGAGCGGTGTCACTGGCAGCACCAAACATGGTGGGAGGTGAAGTTACGTGCGGCTCTCCTGACTTTGGAAAAGGAGAAGAAACTGGTGGAGATGACCCTCTGACATGTCCTCCTCTTTGTACCACACCGGAGTTGGGAGGGGAAAACGGTGGACAGAAATTGCTGCAGCCCTATGTTAACTATAGGTAATAGCTAGTAGCATACTCACAGGTGATGAAACCTTGTGACGACCTTTACTCCCTCGAGATGTAAAGAGGAGGCCACGTCACAGAAGTTTTCTGCTTTAAAGTTGTAGTTGTAAATATCCACCAGGTGCATGATGGGAATCTAGTTGTCATCCTGCAGTTTCTTACCCTGCAGGATCCCCAGTCTTTGCAAAATCTTAGGCTGTGATTCAAATGTCTGAGTTGCTGACACCTCGTCTTCAACTGTGAGAAGATGTCAGACGTTCGTCTCTTAAAAGTCTTTGAGTGTATGAAAGGCTTCGTTGATTCTGTAACACCAGCTTTGTTGAATGATGGTGCTTGTTGACGACTTTGCTCAGAATGATGCCATGGTAGAGGCTGCTGGGTAAAGTGTCCATCAGAAGTAATTAATCCATTCATACACATGCAGGTGTGACCTGCGGTGTAAAAGCGCTCTGAGTAGACAAGAAAAGAAATCCATTTACCATTTCTGTCTGTGTTTTCAGGAATTTACCAGTTCAGAGCCTTTGAGTCGTCCAAGTCTGGTACTCCAGTTGGGAGGATCAAAGCTACCGACAGAGACATCGGGAAGAACGCTGAGATGTACTTCACCATCGTCAGCGGAGACGGCATGGACATGTTCGACATCTCTACCGACAAAGACACTCAGGAAGGCGTCATCACCGTCAGCAAGGTGAGACGGAGAAGGACTTCACTGCGGGCTCAGAGTGTGAACCACATTTAAAAACTTAACAAACTAAATCTCTACATGGTGCATATCAACATGATAGAAAGCTATAAGCAGGTCAAATGAACAGCAGAGGTAACTTCCAGCGTTTGTAAAGTCTGACTACATGTGTGGTACGTAAGGGGAAATCTGAAGCACACCTTCAGATGAGCCTGTCTGTTAATTATCTTGATATTCCTCTCACCGCTTTGGTAAAAACCAAATTAATTCTAAAGCTGTGATTCAGCAGATCCCACACTTTCTACTCATAAGGACCCTGCCCACGTAGTCTGTTTTGCACATACTGTTAAATATGCAAAGCCTGGGCATGCTTGACAGATGAAAGAAACCAAATTAAACTTATTCATCTTTACCTTCACATCCCCCCGTCCCAGCCTCTGCAGCAGCCGCTAATACGCAGGACTGAAGCTTTTTATGCTGCTGGATTCTGAAAAATGAATCACAGTGTCCTCGCAGAGTGTCTGTTTACTGATGTGGAATCACAAGTGATATTTAGAAACTCCTTTGTTCATGTCTGGAAGCTTTGACAAAGAAGTAATGATATTTTGTCAGCTGGAGTCGAGCCGAAGAGAATCTGCGGGATTCTTTAAAAGAAGCGTAGACAGCACAGGTGGAGCTGCTGGAGGAAATCTGGAGCTTTTGTTGCATTATTGTGGAAGAAACAGACTTCATCAGCGCGTTCACTTTGGAAGAACTATCATCATTTATCATCAGATTGGATCCGTCAGCAGCTTAGTTTCATGTTAGAGTTTCCCTGTTATAGCATGTTCTGTTCTTTTCATTCAGACAGACAGCAGCTTCAAACGATACAGACATGTTCTTACTGTACACAGATCCTCCTCACATGAAATCATACGTGAAATCAATCCCTCTCTGCATTAAATGATAACCAGGAGTTTGCATCAAACCTGCTGCTGCATCTTCTTCATGTATGTGCTGTATCAAAGCTCACTGTTCAATGCATGGATTAAAAGTCCTGCATATCAAAATACAAAATAATAGTGAAGCAAACAAGTCAAACTGAGTAAGGATGCTAACTATACTTACATCTTTAAATGGTTTCTTTTCTTCATCTGTGGCAAATGTTTCCAATCCAATTTTTGTTTTCCAGTGACATGTTTTAGAGAAGTTAATTTCTACTTTAAAACTAAAATGTGTCGTTTTCATTTCAAGCGATGCTTTGATTTCAGTTTGAAATATTCAGTAAATAACCACAAAATAGTTCATCAGATATGCACTCTGTCCTTAGAAAACATATCCCAGCTTTAATAGATGAGCATATTTACAGTAGAGACCTCGTCAGTGAACTATGAGGGCTTAAAACAAAAAAATATATATTGTTCATTACTTGTAATCGAGGTCAAATGTTCAATTAATCGTGATATTGATTTGAGGTCATATCACCCAGTCCTACTGCCAATATTCAGCTGCTAGGTTTCTGGTCTTACGCTCTGTTCTGTCATTGCTACAGGATCTGAACGAGGGGGTTTAAGATGTTATCTCATCATTATGAGACCCCAAACATAAAACTAAGTTCTGCTGCTGCACTAAATGTCTTTAACCATTATTACAAACATGAGTCATCCGTCTGAGCTTTTGTTGTGAAAAAATAAAACTCTGTTTGTTCTAAATACTCAACATACTCTCCCGTTTAATGGTCGAAATACTTTTATGGAAAATAGAGGTTTGATAGGTTTTAAGAAAGAAACGACACGTCTGTTTCTAGTTAAGAAATCCATCAAACGATTAGAAAAACAACTCCCATGAAAAGAAGTATCAATCCATCAGTCTTTATTTGTGAAGTGCCAATTCATAACTCATTTTATCTCAAGACACTTTACAAACAGCAGGTAAAAGACCGTTTTCATTGCTATATTTTAAAAAACAGACGTTAATCCATCATGAGCACTTAGCAACATTTAGCAAAGTTACAGTGGAAAGAAAAAACTTCCTTTAAGAGGCAGAAATTGTGGGCAGGACCAGACTCATGATGACTCAGCCATCTGCTGAACCTGAGCTGGGGTTTGAACCATGGGATAGAGGGAGATGCAGGAATGTGTTAAAGAACCTTAATGTAAGGTCTTCTTGATGCAGGTCTGGTTTTGGTTTCACCTTCATACACAGCTCTGGTCTTCAGTCTCTCCTGCTTGTCTCTGTGATTCTGCAGCCTTTGGACTTTGAGAAGAAGCCGTCTTACACAGTGGAGATTCAGGTCCAGAACACACAGCTGGACCCGCGCTTTTCCTCAGCCGGCTCCAAAGACATGGCCACGGTTCGGATTGCCGTGGAGGACGTGGACGAGCCGCCGCTGTTCGACAAAGCCAGCTACTTGATGGAGGTGAAGGAAGACGCTGCAGTGGCCGTGGGCTCAGTCAGTGCCATGGATCCCGACGGAGCTCGAAGCATGGTCAAGTAAGGCAAAGGCTCAATGTCATTATAAATGATCCAACACACCATTTTTAAAGAAATAAGTCAAGAAGGAAGCTCATTTAGATTTATCAACAGACTTTTGATTTCAACGTGTGAGAGTTATTGTTTAAATGTATGCTCTCCAATAAAATCGCAAGGTTAAAGGTCCAACCAGTAAGATGTGTAGAGAGTGAAATGATAAAGTGATCTTACTATACTTACTACTGATCATAAAGGAAACATGCTCTGTTGAAGTGCTGGCTTCTCTGACAACAATGCAGCAGTCAGTATGTCCTCCTTCTAACTTTAGATTCTGCTCCTGAATGCTCTGGATTTGTTTGGACCAGAGAAGGTAGACGCTTTTAAAACACCCCCCACACATGGCCGTTTTGGACGCCCCTCTGTTTGTCAGATATGAGAGCAGTTATCAGGTCAAACCAACAGGTGTTGCAGTGATGGAAGTGGGCAAGAGAAGTGGTTCAGATAGAAGTGATTGTACCCGACCTAAAAAGCCTCTGCATGTTTCTAATAAGCTCCACGAGCAGAAACGTGCTCAAACTAGGATCAATATTGGAGATACTTTTGAAAAATGGAGAGAGGTTAGAACACAGAAAGGTTTACAGACCCATGCAGACCTGGATAAACACTGAAGCTTCAGTGTTCACCACATGGCAACCTGAGTGAGCATGGACTCTAGAGAGGGGGGGGGGGAGACAGCTCTCTACAATGTTTAGAATTTAGACTGCAGTACCCATTTTAAACACTAGGGGGTCAGAATTACATGTGATTCCTTTAAAGCGTTAAAAGAATAATTATTTCATCATCTGGATTCATTCAAAGAGAAAGCTGGTTTCTATAGAAACCCTGAACAGACATGCTTTTGTCTGCGATAACAAGAACATTTCTGTTGTTTTTTTTTATCTCTAATTATTTATCTCGTTATCTCGGGATAACAACGCTGGTTTCCCTTTGACAACGAGTTAGTTTTTCCTGATCTTAAAAAGACGGGGGAGTAAAGTCATTATTAAAGGAATACCCGCATTGTTATCCTGAGATAAATAAGTCAAAATCTTTCGAAAACAATCAAAAATGACTCTTTATCACAGGGAAGGGGATCTGCACTAAATGTAGTGATGCATGTCCATTAAGGGCTTCCGTAGTTTCTGCAGTGAAGGGCTGCTATTCTTCAAAATGTTCCTATCTTCACTTCCTGTACTTTTAGTTTTAAAGTCTCAGCTGAAGTCTGAGCGTAATTGAACCTTAAGTTCTCTCTAGGCTTGCGATGAGATCCTATAGGAGTGTGAAAGGAGAGGAGAAATATGAGTCCAGGTAAAGGTTGAAAGAGAAGAGTAATCAGTGTTTAAAATGATAAACCAAGCCATCAGTGTGAAAACTGCTGAGTGCATCTACAACAAGAGAGCTGCACCTCCTGGCTCTATTTAAACGGCCTCTCTGCAGTACTCTTCATTATTGTGACTCTGTGCATTTGGGTAGTTTGAGCTCCGCTGAGCTCCTCTTGGTAATTGTCCATTACTCAAACGTGTCGGGAACATCCTGGGAATTTCGCCGATGTTTACGGAATAACAGTCCTAAAGCCCTCTGTAATTTGCTCTGTGGCGGTGGGTATTGATCAGGATGTTCAAACTTTTTCTCAACTTTCCTGAAGGCCAATTTGAGTTTTAAAACAACAAGGAAAAAGGAGAGAGTAAGGGACTTTGATATGAATGATATAAAAGTGTTGCCACGTTCTGCCAGAGGAGCGTGCAGTGAACCAGAGAGAGACGGCTGAACGGACGTGTGACAGCAGACTTCAGCTCAGCTCGTGTGTCTCTACATTTAAAGCAGCCAACTGATGAGGAACATATTCCAATTAAAACATGAACGGGAGCATGGAGTGCTCTTAAAATTAAGTGTCATAGGGGGCACCCACACACACACACCCTCACACTCGCTCAGACTCAATCCCAATTACCCGTGTGTTTGGGCCTTTGTTACTGTGACTGTTTCATCAATTCTTTTACTGTTGAGTGCTTTCTCATCATGATGGAGCACTCCTGCTCTTAAACAATATTTGCTTTCATATTCATCTCTCTCCTTATGGAAATCAATCATTAAGACCGAACGGTGCATAATTAAGAGCTGATAATAGTGTGACGTTAAACAAGGTGGTAGTAAAAAGCGACCCATGATCGGGAACACTGCCTGATGTTCACATGCAGCTCCTGTTCACACAGCGGTGTGCCTCCACTCTGACAGGCAGAAAGCAAAGGCACAGCACTTCCATTATCTATGGAGTGCTGTGAAGCTGTGAATAGCTGCATTCAGCAACTAGTTCAAAAATAGAGATTGCTCTGTGAGCAGTCTGCAGACAGTGGGGGAACAGATTTTCGAGTGGCTCTGATGTGTTGAAAAGGCTACAGTGAGATTGAAAAGAAAGGAGAAGGGCAGAAAGCAGCAGCTTCCAGCCATCACAATCATTTGATTCGACTTGTTACAATATAAACGCTGGCTGTTATCTAACTCTGCAGATCAGTGTTGGTGCTGAACTTCTTTTTAGGTTTCGGTTCACCTCAAGGTTTTAGAGAAGGACAGTCTCACTAAACGATAGTACATGGTGAGTTACTAACTTGTTTTTAACTAACGACCTTACAGCACAACATATAGAGCTGCTGCAACAGATTAGATTTCATCTGACCCTTCTATTTCATTTATTTTTGTGTATCTACAATGTATTAAATCAGGCGACCACATTGAGACTTAGGGCGCACTCTGTACCCTGCCTTAGCACGCTTCACCCCTAAAGTCCAGTTTGTTTGACCAGTGTGAGAGCTCCAATCCCTTCTCAAGCTCGGTACACTTCCTTGGCCCTGGCCCGCTTTGAAGAGGTGCAGTTCATGCACGAACACAAGCACGGGTACACAACGTGGACGGCCTTCATGATGAAGAAACCCCATACTGTTCTGTCTGTATTGACATGATTGGGTTTCTTATTTTTCCCTTGTGTGTTTTCTAGGTTAGTGTTTCATGTGTTATTTTTGTAACTTCATATCCTAGTGTTCTTTATGTTCTAGTGTGTTTTGTTTCATTCTTGAGTTCTGTGTCTTTAGTGTTTCATGATGTAGTTTTGTAGTTGTCCTCAGTGTTTCTTGTCTTGTGTTTATTCCTTCCTCTGTGTGTTTCCCTCCAGTGTTGATTACCCTCATTGTCTTCACCTGTGTTATTAGTCTCTCCTGTGTCTGATTACCCCTGTGTCTATTTAGTCTCTGTGTTTCTGCCCTCATGTTGTCAGATCATTGTTGTACCGTATTTTCCGCACTATAAGGCGCACTTAAAAGCGAGAGAGAGAGCCAGAGCCAGAGCGAGAGCCAGACAGACAGAGACAGAGACAGAGACAGAGACAGAGACAGAGACAGAGACAGAGACAGAGACAGAGCGATCGACTGTTTGGGCACCCCTGCACTAACGTTTGAATTAGCGGTATCAGACTGTGTTTCTTTTAAGTGTTTACAACTGAACAAGGCTGGGAGATATTGTGAATATGCACATTAACGTTTGAACAACGTTGAGTTATTGTGAATGCACTACATATAAAACTACGTTTTGAGAGTTAAGAGAAACGTCACAGAAATAATTTATTATTTGGGGAAATCGTCTTATGTACTTTTGTTTTTGTAGTTTTATACGTTACGTTTTATACGTATTTATATTTATATATTCACAATATCTCCCAGCTTTGTTCAGTTGTAAACACGTTCTATTCTATGCGCCTTATAATCCGGTGCGCCCTATATATGAAAACAGTTCTAAAATAGGCCATTCATTAAAGGTGCGCCTTATAATCCGGTGCGCCCTATATATGAAAACAGTTCTAAAATAGGCCATTCATTAAAGGTGCGCCTTATAATCCGGTGCGCCTTATAGTGCGGAAAATACGGTAAGTGTAGTTTGTCCGTCTATCTCAGTGTTTCCAGTGTTTCCTCGTGGCTCCTCCCCTTTTGGATTTCTGTTGAACATTTTGAATTAGTGAGTTTTGTTTGCCTTTGGCTTTTTGTTTAATAAATTTAGTTTTCTTTGTATCTGCAATTGGTTCCACCTCCTGTTTCTTCAACCAGTCATGACATATATCTCAATAACATGACTCACACACAGTAAGTAAAGTAGCTGAGTCATGTTCTCCTGTTGATCATGCGTCTCTTTTTTATTTTTGAGTCCGCCTGTTTTGTAAACTAAGCACGCTTCATAATCATGTAAAGCCACAATGTGTTGTATGACGACGTTGTTTACAAAAGGTAACCGGCTCAGGCCCGGTTAGTCCTGGAGCAGTGTGAGTGCAGGCCAGCGGGGGAATGAGGAGGCGGGGGGCAATTGTGCTTAATCACGGTACAGGACAACTTTGTCTAGCGTGCGAATGTGGTTTTTTCACAGTAACGTTCAGCTGAAGTTCCCGGTGTCAGCTAATGTTAGCACTGTAAGGAACAGAAAGCAGCATAGTTAATGGTTGTAAATTAACTTATAATAATGTTATTTTCTCTCGGCAAATTCTGTTTTCCTTCACAGGTTGAGAGACATCAGTAATCTTTCCCAACACAGTGACTCCCTGGTGCAGGGTCTGGGGATTCTGGACTCACTTTGAGCCCCCCGTCTCACCTTCCTGTTGCCTCTCTTCTCTCAGGTACTCGATTGACCGTCGCACAGACATGGACCACCTGTTTAACATCCACCCAGGAAACGGGTCTGTGTTCCTGCTCCAGGGTCTTGACAGAGAAGCGAGCGCCTGGCACAACATCTCCGTCATCGCTACTGAGTTCAGTAAGTGCAGCCGGGCCGGGACTATTTACAGAGACACTGTGATGTATTGATGCTGTATGGAGCCAGACACAACGTCTGCTACCACCACACATCAATCACACTAAATATAGTATCTATGAGTGGCTGAGCGGGAAACAGTCAGGGGAGCAGGGCTTTGTAGCCACGTAGGTCATTTAAGTCGAGGTTTTTAATTTTTGTTCTTTAGCTCTTTACAGTAACGCTTTCAAATGTAAGCAGAGATGTGTTTCCAGCGACAATAGGTGAGGTTTCTCTGGCTAACACGTGTGTAAAGGAGTCATTTCTATCATCTGTGTCCAGAAGTAGGTGTGAAGATTAAAGACTAATGCATGTCGATAGGCAAGGCAGGCAACGACTTGGTGCCCCAGGCCAGGAGGAAAACCAAAATGTGTCAATGAAGGAGTGAAAAAATAAAATAAAGAACGCTGGTTAGAGGGCTCCCAATACATTTTTGCCTAGGACCCCAACAGGCCCCTAGAATCACCACTGCTAATAAGCAGCCAGTACGCTATAATTAGCATGCTAACAGTTGACTAGTTATTGGCGAATATTGTGACCTTGATTTGAAATGTTATCGGGGCGGCAGTAGCTCAGTCTGTAGGGACTCTGGGTTGGGAACCGGAGGTGTGGACCAAGTCTGGAAATTAGTCTGGTAGCTTCAGAGGTGCTGGTTCACATCCTGAGCACCGCTGAGGCGCCCTTGAGCAAGGCTAAGAATCAGGCAATCAGCTATGGAGCGCTCGCTGTGGGCCCCCCCCCCACACACACACACACACACACTCTGACATCTCTCTATCAGTGTGTGTCATTATTAATATGATTAATAAAATCTTTTTGAAATAATTATGTGTGTGTGTTTCTTACAATGGAGGATTAGGGCCACGTAAAAAAAATTTTAATTCTGAGATTAAAGTCGTAAATTTACGAGAATAATCTCGTAAATTTATGAGTTCGAGACCAGCCTGTGTGAAAATTATGAAAGTAGAACTTTAGAGTTTAATCTCGTAAATTTCCGACTTTATTCTCGTAAATTTACGAGTTTAATCTTGAAATTAAAAAAAAAAAAAAAAAATGTTAACATGGCTCCGTCGTAGTTTCTGAACACACAGGAAACACAAGTCTCCTTTTTGAAATAATCCAGGACATTTTTTCCAAACACAGATCAGGGTCTGTTAAGGACTAGAGGTCTCTGGAGGTGTCACTCACTGTAGTACAGAGAGAAAAAAGGTACAATGTGTCGTGTTGGTTCACACTGTGCTGACAATGCTGGACACTGATGATTTCACAATACTCATGACTCCCAGTGAAAACTGAGCTGAAGGACTCCCAGTATAACATGTGAGGTTCATTTTGATTAGAGCCGCTCGGCGTGTCGGAGGCTTGAGTGTGAAATAAGGACTGACTGGTTTCCTGGGCTGAGCTGAGACGTGCTGTGCAAATGACGGAGCTCTAAAAAAGTGAACGCTTGAAGTATATGTCAATGCTTATGCAACATCTTACTTTTACTCCTTTCTCTTCCTCGCTCTTATATTTCACATTTGATATTTACGTCTTTACTTATCCTCGTGCGGCGCCCTTAAGCAAGGCAGCGGCTGCTCAGCGGTGAAGTGCTTGAGCCTGTTCCAGGAAACAGCTCACAGCATGACAGTGGATGACAGCGGAGAGGGGGTTTGGTTCCCCAGCATGAACTCTTCCCTGTGTTTGCCTTGCAGATAATCCTCGTCAGAGCAGCCATGTTCCCATCTTTATCCGCCTGCTCGACATCAACGACAACGCCCCCACCTTCGCCACAGTGTACGAGACGTATGTGTGTGAGAGGACGAAGGCCGGCCAGGTACTGAAGCTTACTTTAAAGCTCTGCACTGTTGAGTTAGTAAAGGAGGGAGACGGTACATAATATGTTTTTATATTAATATATATATATATATACATGTATGTATGTTTCCACCTGAAGTTCCAGGAACCTTTGGCTCCGGGAACTTTCAGTTCAGTCCAATCTGAGGAGCTGCAGATCGGGAAAACATTTGCTGTAAAACTTAATTAAGATGCAATGAAAAAATTGACAGCAATATTAAATTAAAATACTACCTGGCCAATCAGAAATAGTCAGTGCTTCAAGCCCCACCCCCAAAATCCTTGTACTTAAAAAGTATCTGAAAAGCAGTGACTGTTGGGGGGGACAAATTGTCTTTTATATCTTTGTTTTCTAGACCCTCCTGATATGGAACATCCCACTGTGCCCCTTCAAGAGTTTCCAGTTCAAGCAGAAATATCTGAAACAGAACAGCACCACATTTTAGACTTAAAACCAGATTAGCAGAGCGACCTATCAGAGGCTAGATTTGAGGTGCTGTAATGCATTCTGAATCATGTTTCAAATCCAAATGTTAAGTCCATGAATCGATTCCTTTTTTATATCTAAAAAAGTTCATCTTTACAAATGCTCAAGTCACAGTTTAGTCAAAGAGAACCGTGCGTTATCTGGATTTTGATAACATCAGATGCTATTTTTCAGTGTTCACATTTTCAACATTCACAACCATGTGGGTGGAGCCACTTCCATATTTGCTCGAGAGGAGTGAGAGGGGTCACGGGGTAATGTTAGGGGTTCAGTGGTAGAGTTGGTTGTCTCCAACAGGATGGTCAGGGGTTCGATCCCCAGCTCCTGCAGCCACATGTCGATTTGTCCTTGGGCAAGACACTTAACCCCAAGTTGCTCCTGCTGCTTCGTCATTGGTGTGTGAATGTCTATAAATGGATGAGTTGCTGCTGATGGACTTCTCTGTGTGAAGGGTTACAAAGCACTACAAACGTGTTAGCACTTCGGATGGTTTGCAAGATGCATTGGTAAAGATCTGTAACTACTATATAACGTCGTAAAACCTGGATTATACCTGTGTGTATGAAAGATGCAGTCTGTATTGGGGGGGTCTCTCAGAGGGGAAAATGTTTCAACAGCTGCCCTGTCTGATGACTTCAAGAGCCACAATCTGTCGTTTTTTCTAAAACCTCTGTTATTGTCGTTGTTGTCTGAATTTTCTAATCACGTCATGTGGCGGGCATTGGGTGATGGTGGCGGCTGCAACCTTTGTGTGACTTATAGACTGAATTTAATCTTCATTTTGAAGAAGAAAATGCTTGCCCTAAAGCATGCCCTTTATTGTCTATCTGATTAAAAATGGAATTATAATTTACGAAGTTAACATGAGTCGAATATGTAAGAAGATTTGAAACTAAAGATTGAGCAGCAGTAAGGAGTGACAACTGATAGAATCTGTTATTTGAGGCATCATTGAGAGCTGTATGACTGAGAGTGTTTCTCTCACAATCATGAAGTGAAAAGAGGGATAACAGACTCAATAGAACCGCTTTACCCTCATGGTCTTTTACCTGGAACTGGATCCAGACCCCCATCGGGGCCTGACTGCTGCAGGCGTCTGTGCCTCTGGTGTCTGTACTTTCATTACACCCTGTTTAAACAGAGATTGTTCCCTGCAGGCACATGATGACTTTAACTGCAGCTGCTGTGAATCAGTGGAGGAGCTGCTAATTATCAGCTCACCTCAGCCAGCAGGGGCTCAGTGTGTGTGGGGAGCAGCACAGACGCTGCTTTCAAGACCAAAATACATCACTTGTTTATCCCACACAACATTAAAGTACAAGAAACACTAACGCTGTTTTGAAGACACTGAGATGAGGCGCTCCTCCATCAACAGGCCAAGATCATGTTTAACAGTTTCCTTTATTCAAGCTGCACACTTTGTCTCATTCAGTCAGTCTTTGGGGTCTCAAAGAGGGAAAAAAGGTTTCAACTTTCTTCCTGCGTGATGATTTCTATCGTGTTTGGTTAAGTCTACAACGCACCACTGCTGTGTAGCTCTTTGTAGCACCATCTGTTTCTCCATGTGGAGTTAGCACTCCTGCTAGCTTCCAGTTGAGCTCTTTATTTATGCTAATGTTGATAGTTGTAGATTATGGGCCCAGGACCAAATTCACTTTGTGTTGCACTGCCAACCTTTATGAGGCGACGTTCTTATCAAACCAGAACTTCCATGCGTTTTTTGAACAGTCCACAAATGCTGTCTTTACATGCATGATAATGACCTGAAGAGGGAAGAAACCCAGCATGCTTTGTTCAGCCAAGTGTCCGCTTGCAATACACAAAGAATGGGTTTATTTTGAAACCACAACACAAAACTTTGTTGGAATTATTTGAAAGTTCTACCCGAGTTGGCCGAGATGTTCAAGATTTGAGAAGGAGGTCGTTCCAAACACGCAGCGGGGTCTCTTGTCCCCTTTCTTCTTTGAACAAAGAAAAGAGCCCGCTGCAAACGGGGTCAGTTTGTATTTTTGATGTTTTATTATTCAGTCACAGAAGTCTTCAACTCCTGCTTGAGATGAAGACTACATGCTTTTATTTATTTTTGATGTTAAATGTTTGACTATGGAGCCCGTGAAGCCACATAGTGTTTTTTTTTATTTTATGCACACAAAATAATTATCAGGAGATAGGTCAATTGTCCTCAAGGCAGCAACCTCTAGTCTAGAAAAATAAAGCCATGCAGAAGTGCAAAATCCTGCAGTTAGTCGAGTGTCCATTAGAGGCTGGCTGCAGGAACACAGGAAGTCACATACACACCACAACCAAAAAAGCAGTTTTTACAACATAAATTAACATGTTTACAGCCTGGTACAAAAAACAAATAGGTCTGATTAGTTATTGTCGTCACGGGCACACACTGTAGGGGGGTGATTTATTTTTTTATTTTTTTATTTTTTTAAAACAGCTCTGTTTTGATTTTGACAGCGATACTTGTTTTCCATAGTGAGGAGTGTAGCTGACCTGATTGACAGGTGGGCGCGGTGTAATGGTTTGTCAGGAGGTTTAAAACCCGCCTCAGCTCCAGCTCTCAGCCTGACTGAGACAGCATTTCCAGCATGGCGGCTGCTGCTGATGAGCCTCCGGCGCCCCCTGCAGGAACAGATGGCTGACGTCACTCAGGAGTGCCACTGTCTTTTTTCAATTGAAACAATGATGAGAGAGCGTTTGCAGCAGCAGGCGATCGCCCGGACAACAGTACGACTCTGAGCATTTGGAGTTTAAAATATTTCAACTTTTCAGAAAGGCGGTGTTGAAGTCATCGGCGCTCTTTTCAAAGTATACAATAGTCACGGAATTTTGCCCCCCTACAAAATTGGGTCCTGTACGCACAACCTCTTTGCTCCGTGTCTGAAAAAATGACCTCCAACACAAAACGTGCAGTTTGCATCAGAGCCGTGTCTGTCATACAGCAGCTGTTGTCATAGAGACAGAAGGGATGTGCAGCGCTTTTATTCTCAGCGGAAAAGCGCTAGGTGGACATGGGGCCGTAGTTGGGGGAAACAAGTAAGCATCTTGTTTCCTTAGAACATAACATGATTTTTAATTTGGGACTTCAGGGACTCTACGTTTATTCACCACATGTTATAGTTCTGAACCATCGCTACGGCGTCTATAAGTCATGATCAACCTGATCAAACGTCCTCCACTCAAAGTTTAATTTATTTTAGTCCACTCAGAGGTAGACTGCTGTTTCCTGAGATGTTTTTTCAACATGCCACACTGAACTTGAACAACCTGCGCTGCAGGATTAGAAGCAGCTGTGTGTCCGCCCCGAGCAGGTGGTCCTGTGCTGTAGTCATTGTGCACTGATGCGGTTTTATGAATCACTTACGGGACTCGCTGAGAGCAGGGGGCTAAAGTCAGCTGGTAATCTCCTGTTGTGAAAAAAAACAACAACAGTATTTGCACGGAATCAAACATTAGTAGCACACTGACCCTTAAACTGAGATTTGTGAATGTAGGCCAATATGTCTGCTGACATTGTTTAAACCTGAAATATCCATTCTGCTGTTTTAACCATAGACGGATATATTTGACATTTGTTGGAGTCTAAATTAAAGGTACACAGAGGTCAGAGATTCCTACTGAGAGAGACCTTTTTATTAAACATCATTTAACCAACACCAGCGGTTAGTTTCTTTGTTATTATGAATCCAGCTCCAACACAACATTTGTGTTAAACAAAATACCGATCAGCCCACTGAGGAGCTCCTATTTAAAGGATTTTATTAACGTGTGACGTTTCAAGCCAACATGCTCTTCCTCAGTCTGACGAATCTGCAGATCTTTTTTTGCATCTTTATACCACTTTTTTTTTTTTTTTTTTTTTTTTTTATCCATTACCCACTTAGGGGTGTGTGTGTCTTGATTTTTCCTTTACGCAAAACAACCAAACACAAACTATTTGATCAAGGCAGAGGTGGATCAGAAGCTCCTTGTGTGGAGCAGTGTAGCCAACATTTCAAGCCAAGTCAAGGTGTATCAGGATTCATAGATTTAACTTTCCAACTGCAAAATAAAACTTGGCGGTTGTTAAATATGTGTAATATCTGATTCAGGACTGTGATCACCTGAAAACCTACTGGGAGCAATTATAATATCCTGTAAAACCATTTGATGTGATTCATCACATACTGTACTGTACGGGATGCATCTAATGGGATTAAGACACACGGGGCTTATGAATTCATACATGCCATACACACACACACAGTCAGTCCTGCAGCTGATTGGCTGAGTGCCCTGAGACCGCTCTCTCTCTCTCTCTTCTTTGAGGCTGAAAGCTAATCTGTCATGGACGCTGACGGCAGCTTTCACACATGGAAGATTGTAAATAAGGCTTTACACAAACACAAATATATCATGCATCTCATCTCATGCAACAACTAATGGAATTAGAAGAGAAATTTGTGTGTGTTATCATGTAACAGGTTAAATATAACACACGCATTGTTCAGCATGGTGGCTCTCTACCATCGCTGTGCTCACGTCCCTGTCATCCCTTCATCCTTTAATTCCTCTGCCCTTTCATCTGTCCATCAATGGTAATCATCAGTATTTGTTCAATGGATATCGTGTGTGTGTTCAATTAAATAAGACTGGTTATAAAGTTAGAGATGTTCTGACACCAGCGGAGAGCTGCTTACAGAGCTGCTCCTGCACTGTATTCATATGAGTTCATCTCTATTGTGAAGCTGCTTGTATTGATTTTTCAATGTTGAAACTTTGACAGACGACAAATGCCTCTCACTCTGCAGACAGAGAACCACATTAGCATTCATGTGGAGCGTCTCTCTCATCCTGATATCTTCAGCTGCTTAATGCTGGGAGCTTGCTCCTCTTGTGTTTTATGCTGAGAGACAGAAACTGTAACATGTTCTTTTTTTAACCCAATGATCGTTAACTTGTTGCTACTGGAAACAAAGTGGAGAGCTGAGATTGTGGGCAATGAAACCAAAACAATGAGCTTAAAAGAAAACTGAATGGTTCACACTACTTCCTGTTCAGTGACTGTTTCCACCAGGCACTTCCGTTTGGTACAGTACACATTCATTGGCGTTTCCACTGTCGAAAGTTGAGAATGATGGGGCGCATTGGTTAGAGCGCACATGTATGGAGGCTGTAGAACTTCAAGCGGGCAGCCCAGGTTCGAATCCCACCTGTGGCTCCTTTCCCCGCATGTCACTCCTCTCTCTCGCTCTCGCTCTCGCTCTCTCTCTCCCCCCCCCCTCCCCCTGATTTCCAACTCTATACACTGTCTCTCTAATAAAAGCACAAAAAGCCCCAAAATAAATCTTTATAAGTTGTGAATGGTGGCAAAAGAACCGATCCCTACCATCCTCCTTTTTTACCCTCTTGTTGGGGTCCCAAGCGTACTGATCCAACCCCTTAAAGGCGGCGCTACACACACTGCAGGCCGTATATCTGTCAAAAGAATCACCCCTTCCTGTGCAACAGGGGTAATAAAGGACACAAACTATGTTTAAATGTCCCCTGGATTTCATCGAGACTAGTTTGAAGGCTGTTTTTCTTGGGGGGGGGGGGGTTTGAGAAGAATGTCAGCGCATAGCACTGCACCATGGACGACCTCGGGGAGATGCAGACCTTCCTGGGTATAATTAGAGAAGAGGAGGTGCAGAGGGGGAACTGGACAGTGCTGTGCAGAACTGTTCCAGCTTGTTTCACAAAAAGATGGCTGCAGTGCTGGAAGAAATGCAAGAAGCTCCGCAGCATATACAGAAAGGTTCAAGACCATAAGAGCTGGAGAGACATCTAAAGACAGAAGTAGAAGTGGTTTCAACTAATGGACTACATCTGACCGGCTAGTATTGAAAGAGAGGGAGGAATGGACAGAAACCGAAGTAGATGTTAATTTGTATATACTTTTCTTTTGAGGTCATTTCTGCATGACGTCTTGCACTGTTGAACTTTTGCAGATTGTTGTTGCAGCTCCCCGTCCTACATCTGAGTGTTAGCTGCTAAAGTTTGTAGCATGGAGTAAAGAGAAGCTGTGCTCGGCATGAGTTCACTGAACTTCAGTCGATACCGACGGTATAGTGACAAATGAACACAGAGTCTGAAACACTAATAAACACGCACGTGTGATTCAAACACTTGTTAGAGTGTACACTGTCACCATCCTCAGACCTTTTTACAAGAGTGTTTTGTCAGGTGAGAGAAAAGAAACACAAAATGTCACCATGAAAACATTTCCTGCAGCCAGTGGTGGTGTTAAAACAGCTTTCTGTTTTAAAACAACAGCAGAGAGGAACGTGTTGATTAACAGCAGTGTTATCAGAAGAGAACATCATCATCTGAGCTTTAAATAACTCATCCTGAATACATGCTGGATGACTTTAACAGAAAGAAATGATCCCAAGTCTTTGACAAACTTATCTACAGGTTCAAATAATCACTTTTTAAAATGAGTCGAGGCGTGTAAAGAAGAGTAACATTAAGCTCAGTTTTGAGGTAACACTACCTTGGAGAATCTAAAACAATTCAAACACTGAAATCTACTAATCAGAACTTTAAACTAGTCTTTTAATTCATCGCTCAACATTGTTGATTACTTTTTCGAGATCATTCTGATAATTACTTTTCAACTTTTTGTTCAAGACTTTATGCAATCCCTTAAACATATCATAAACATGAGTCAGAAGGTATATCTCATGTCTGAAACATTTGCATGAGGACATTTCAAACTATTACATTAAACAGAAGTTTCACATGCGATGGATTTACTCTGAGCATTTGAGTTTTGAACCTTGACTTTGGCTCCATGGCTGCAATCATCTTAACGATAGTTTGTATGTTTTTATGAATTGAAACAGAAGAAGCTGAAGACGTGTTCAAACAAACAAAAGATACTTTAAGTAGAGGAAATAATTTATTTCTGTTCAGGTCACTTTGTGATACAAACATTTGGATTTACTCTGAAGCTCTTAAACTTGAGTTTTGTCTTAAATCAAAAGTTTTCTGTTCTTCTGTTTGTTCAGATTTCTGTTTGTTCAGAGTCTGTTTGACACCTGTCCTTTCACTGAAATTCACTCACTGCTGCTTCTCCTAAAAACTTCACCACTTCTTTCAAATCTTTTTAACATCAAAACGTTTGTGTTCAGTGCACAGACTTACCTGTCTCTGTGCAGACATGCTCAAGTAGAGCAGCTTTCTCTCAACCGGAAGATCGAGGGTTCAATCCCCAGCTGGGCAACATGTCCAATGTGTCCTTGGGCAAGACACTTAACCCTGAATTGCTCCCACTGCTTCAGTGGTGGTGTATGAATGGGATTAGTTACTTCTGATTGATGATACTACATAGTGATCATCACTACCATCAGTGTGTGAATGTGTAGGTGTGACATGTGGTGTAAAAACGCTTTGAGTAGTCAGAAGACTAGAAAAGCACTTTACAAGCTCAAGTCCATTTATCATTTACTGTGTGTGTGTGTCATTGATTGAAGATGTTGATGTTCGTGTGTGTGCGTGTCTCACAGAGGATCCAGACAGTGAGTGCAGTGGATGCAGATGAGCCTTCATCGGGACACAAGTTCTTCTTCAGCCTGGCTCCTGAGGGGACGCAGCGCAGCAACTTCACCGTCCGAGACAACGGAGGTAAGCTTCACTTGCACAGGCGGACGCAAACAGATGTCTGTAGATTATTTGACTTATTGCATCTTTATCTTTAACAGAAATTAATGCAAATATAAAAATGGTGGAAAAGCCAGGCCTGGCGTCTGCCGAACACCTGTAACCCCTCTGTTTACCCCACATAACAGCGTTAATGTCATTTCATAAACTCTGACACTCATGATCTATCTTATATTGATATGATTGGTACAAAGTGTATAGTTCAACTTTTAGTTACATTATGGAGGAATAAGGTTTGCTGCAGTGTGGTGCTCATGGAGGGTCTCTGAGTAACTGCACAGTCGTAAAAACAAACGTGTAGATGCTGGTGTTTCCTCTAGTCCGGCTTCTTGCTCGGTCACACTCTCTTTTTCTCTTCTAAGCTTCATCCGTCCTCTTCCTCTGTGGACGTCATTTTACCATGAGATCGACTTTTTAAGGTGGAAAAGCTACATATTGTTGCTTTAAGTCCATATTAAAGACAGTCTACTGGGACTTCTTCTGGGGGCGGCTGTGTCTCAGTTAGTAGAGTCGTCACCTCTCAACTGGAAGGTCGAGGGTTCATTCCCCAGCTGGGCAACATGTCCGATGTGTCCTTGGGCAAGACATTTAACCCCAAGTTGCTCCTGCTGCTTCAGTGGTGGTGTATGAATGGGATTAGTTACTTCTGATGGATGATACTACATAGCGATCACTACCATCAGTGTGTGAATGGGTGGGTGTGACATGTGGTTTAAAAGCGCTTTGAGTTGTCGGAAGACTAGAAAAGTGCTATATAAGCTCAAGTCCATTTAACATTTACTTCTGGCAAAGAGCAATTTAAGAAGAAAGATGTGTAAACTTTGGATTACAGTGGGTTAGCTTAGTTTAGCATCAAAACCAGAAAAAAAAAAAAAAACATTGCCATTGTGCTTGACCTACCAAGACCTGAACAGCTCGTTGATTCTAACAGGAAATGTATTAATGTTGTTTTCTTATTGTAACAACTATTTAGTCTCTTTATATAGTTTTTTAATGAATCACATGTATGGTATCTCTGTTTGGTCCCAGTCTATTGAATAAGGCCTCACCCATGCAGGAAATCCCGATAGTACAAGAGCTCTCATTGGTCGGCAACCAATATTAAGAACAAAAACTTGTTCGATATATAACTCTTGAATTTGAATGAAAAACATTTTGCAGGTGTTGTCCTGGTTCAGCAGTGTTGGTCGTAATAAAGTTATTGGAGGTCTTTTTTTCTGCACTGTGACTTTGTTGTCTGTTTGACTCCTAATGGGATTATAAATTAAGATGAAACTCTAACTGACCTTTCTCCGCCTAGATAACACAGCCGGCATCCTAACACGCAGAGGCAGCTACAGCCGCCTCCACCAGAGCGTCTACCTGGTCCCTGTGGTGATCACTGATGGAGACTACCCCATGCAGAGCAGCACGGGTACCCTGACCGTGCGAGTGTGCACCTGTGACCGTGAAGGCAACATGGAAGTGTGCAACGCCGAGGCTCTGAGCAGCGCTCCTGGACTCAGCACTGGAGCTCTCATCGCCATCCTGCTGTGTGCCATCATTCTGCTCAGTGAGTGAATCATGATTATTAAACACTACAGTACTACATCAGACATGCTGTGGTACATGGCGTTACTACATGTCACATTCACACACTGGTGGCAGACTCTGTAAAGTGCTAAACTACCCAGCACTAATCCATTCACACGCTGCCCGTGTAGCGTAACATTTCGGGGTTCAGTTTCTTCACTGAGGAAACTTTGACATGTTGCTGCAGAAGCTGGGTAATGAACTACCAACGTTTTTGGTTGAGAGACTTCCGACTCTCCCGCTCCCACTGAGCTACAGTCATGTATGTGCTCCCTAATTAATTTAATATCATACATGAAAAATAACCAATTATTTTTTGAAAGCTTCATAATAATACCTAACGCACATCTCAGTTTGTGAGCTTGTTCGATTGGAAGAGGGAACCATTTTTACTGAATGCTGAAGGACTACCATGCTTATTGGACTTGTGATCTTTGGAGCGGCTGTGGCTCAGTGGTAGAGTCAGTCTTCTCTCAATCGGAAGGTCAGGGGTTCAATCCCTAGCTCCTGAAGCAACATGTCTGATGTGTCCTTGGGCAAGACACTGAACCCCAAGTTGCTCCTGCTGCTTCCTTGGTGGTGTATGAATGGATGAGTTAATACTGATGGGCTCTTTACACAGCAGCCTCTACCATCAGTGTGTGAATGGATGAGTTAATACTGATGGACTCTTTACACAGCAGCCTCTACCATCAGTGTGTGAATGTGTATGAATGGATGAGTTAATACTGATGGACTCTTTACACAGCAGCCTCTACCATCAGTGTGTGAATGTGTAGGTGTGACCTGCGGTGTTAAAGTGCTTTGAGTAGTCAGAAGACTAGAAAATAAATATACAAGCTTCATGTCTATCATTTAGGTTTAACATGTTTTTTGTCTGGAGGGGGCGCATGCCCAAACCATCACTAATTTGTAGATGGACTGTATGTTAACATATTAACATTGTATGTTAAAACATGTGGAAAGGTCCTCTGAGTGGCGGTTATTGGAGCTGAGTGAATGATAATAACAGGAGTGTGATGATAACCTGAATGGTGTGTGCCTTGTGTAATGATGCTGTCTAGTTTTCTGTAAAGTCAAACACTGTTGGTTCAGAAACTCTGCCTCTGCTTGTCACAATCAGAGCCTGTATGGAAATGAATGCATCTCATCTGTCGCCACATCCCCACTTATCCTCTTATTCAGGCAGCGGTCACAGTCCAGTGGGCGGCGGGGAAAATGAATACATATTTATGGCCGTGAAAGTGCAGTCATTGCAGACTTAGCTGACACACACCAGGGACACTGGGTGTGCAGAGAGAAACTCTGCTTACTAAATGCTGCCGCACATTCATGGCTTCTGCAGTATTTTTCAACAGAAATATTCAGAGATATTATTCTTCAGTTTAGCAAACAAACCTCACCACCGAGCTAGTGTGCCAAAATGGTTGCAGCGATGACACAGTGGAGAAACGAATGTTGTGATCGTAATCGTGTATTTAGAGAAATGTATCATTTAAAGGAGTGTCCTAGTTTCACAGATTCTTTAGATGAAGCTGTAGTCACAGCTCATGACCGTCTTACTCAGATACAAAGGAAGCTGAACAAAAGAAATGCACCAATTAGGAGTAGATGTCAAAATACCGCCGCAGCACTGATAGTGTTACATTGTTCTCACACAGGCCTAACAGTTAATTCAATCATAAACAGAGAGTTAACACTAACCCAGCCATATCAGTAAGTTCCCTGTCAGTGTGTGCTGGTTTGTTTTATTAGAGCCCACGTCTTGTAAAGGGTTTTATGTCCTTGCTGCTGGCTCAAATCTGAAACTCTATTCATCCAGAGTGTTCAATCAATCAATCATAATTCATAACAAGTGTGCAGACAGTCTATGGCTTCTCCATGTTGTATCTCCCTGATAGCACGTTTAGTGAAGACGTGGTTGGAATAACAGAAACACTAAAGATACGTTTAGTGTACCCGTCTGCACTCTTTGCAGTGACTTCCCCTCCCTGGTGTTCATTCCAGTTTCCTGTGAAGAACCCTCAAATACTACCCACTGGTATAAAATCTGTTATATCTGAGAGAAAACTTTTTAACCAACATACTCAGACATAAACAACACTGTGGGTGTGATCACACTCCAACACAGTGTGAAATCACAACTAACTTATAGTTTCACATGTCTCCATACAAAGAAAGAGGAGCATACACTGAAGCTTGTTCTGGTTCAGCAGAGAAATCAGATGAATTACACTGAACATGATAATCACAAAGCCTTCAGCTGTAGTATTTAAATCAAGCTGATATGCATATGAATGTGTTGTGTTAACCATCACATGATGATTGGATTCCTGCTCCGCCTCTCCTCGACTCTCCTCCACCCGACATGTTTGCCTCTCTCTCCCTCTAGCTGTAATGATCTGATGTTCTCCCCCTACTTCTGCAGACATTTTCTTGCTCTGATTTGCAGTGTTACTGTGTTCCCATTATCGCTCCTCTCAGTTCAGTGACCCCGGCTCCACCTCTGCTCTTTCTTGTTGCCACTGTGCTCCTTCTTGATTTAAATGCAAACTGGCCTGCATGAGCTTAGCCAATCAAATGTTCTGCATGATTTCTTATGGATGAGTCCACTCTGAAATCAAAGGCTCCTCTCTGTCCTCCAACTAACATTCCCCTCAGTCTGTAAACCATGCAAACTTTGTAAAAGCAGAGATCTGATTTATATCTTCACTTCTTCGTCTTTACAGTAGAAAATGTTTTTACACAACATGAATCAGCTGCTACACCCTTTAAGTTTATTCTTCACACTTCGACGCACATCTAATTCACCTTTTAGATGCACTAAAGCTTAGAGTACTCTGCTCCCTCTTTTTCTGCCATGTCTGCCATACGCTCGCCTGAATCTACTCTCTCACACGTCGTACAATCCCCACCTCAGTGACCGACTGACTGACTGTGTTTTACTGAAGTGTCCTGTACACAAAGTGCCCAACCCTCATGCGTTTATACGACACCAGAAATACAGTTCCAGCCGTTCAACAGTCACATGCTCCTTAAACAGCTCAATCTTCTGATTGGCTTTGAAGATAAAATCTGCTACAATAAAGGTCCCTCTAAACACACACAACTCAAGTTCTTCACAATCATCCAACCAGAAGATGTCAACACTAAAAGAAGAAGTCCCTTATGTTCTCATAAGTTGGTCTGGATTTTAAAATCAACCATCGTGCTGAGCTGCTGTCTACCTTTTTGAGGGAATAATGAAGTCATACTTCATGTTCATACCTATGAACATGTTCTAGGTTTACATAGTGGTTTTGATATTATTGATGATGATGGTTTTTGTTTAATTACAACAATTTAAGATGGTTTCTATACTGATTAGAGCTTTCAAGAACAGCCATCAATGTTCTCAATCCTGTCAGCACTTGTGGTCACTTCCTGTCAGCACCTGTGTGTCTGGTCGGACTCAAAGTTGATCGTTTGCACTTCCTGACGTTGTCTCCTCCTCTCTAGATCCTTGCTGGTGTTGTTCTTACTCTCTAAAAAGTGTCTGCTAAATGAATTGAAGAGTTGTAATCAATTCCAAGAGAGTCACTTAAAGAACCTGTGTCTCCAGATCAAGGCTGTGAGGTGGTGCAGTGGTTAGTGCTTAAGAAGGGATCTGATTGGACTCCCCGGCCGGACGGGTTCCCTTTCTGTGGAGTTACAGGTATAGATAATGGATGGGTCGATACATGTGGCTCCATCAACAATGAGTTGGTATACATAACCAATTAAAGCTACTCAAGAGGGAGAGAGGATGCAGGAGACACCTACAACAGGTGACCACTTATCACTACTCTGTGTTTGACAGAGAATCGGTTTTCTTGGCTTCTCTCTCCTCTGAATGAGTTACCAATGTTATTGACAGTCTTTGTGAGGTACTGGAGCCCGAGAGCATGCTTATGTTCCACAGCTGTAATTAAAATCATCTGACTGAGCTGACAGTGTCTGGCAGAGAGCCATTAACTTGTGTTCAATTCCATTAAAACCATTAAACAAACAGAGTGAATATAATGGGACCGTCAACATGGGCTGCCCTTTGACCTCTTCATCACCTCTCTTTGTTGCTTGCTGTTAAATGTCTGACGCCATGTCTCTGTGCTGTCGTCTCTTGCAGTGATTGTGGTGCTGTTCACGGCTCTGAAGCGCCAGAGGAAGCAGGAACCGCTCATCATCTCCAAGGAGGACGTCCGGGACAACGTGGTGAGCTACAACGACGAGGGCGGCGGCGAGGAGGACACCCAGGCGTTCGACATCGGAGCCCTGCGTCACCCAGACACCGCCGCCGCCTTGGAGGAATCCGCCAAACAGAGGCGTGACATCATCCCCTCTGACACCCTGCTGTACCCGCCGCACCGCCGGCCCGCCCCCGCCGCCTGCAGCCTCATAATGCCGCCAGTCAGCGTGGCGACGCGCGACAACGGGGACGTGCGAGAGTTCATCAATCAGAGGGTGCTGGAGAATGACTGTAACCCGACGGCGCCGCCTTACGACTCGCTGGCGACCTACGCCTACGAGGGGGCGGGATCAGTGGCGGAGTCGCTGAGCTCCTTGGGGACGGTGTCGTCTGAAGCCGAGCAGGACTACCACTACCTGAGTGAATGGGGGCCCAGGTTCAGGAAACTAGCTGATCTATACGGGGCCGAGGACAGTGACTTCTCCTAACACACACACACACACACACACACCTCCACGTCAGAGACGGAATCACTGCAGGGCCGAGCACACACACACACGTTACTGAACGGTGCTGAGCAGCTTTAAGACAAAACACAGACAACACACGATGAAGCAGGGGGATGTGCTGGTTCATTTCATTTGTTTCAATAGGAGGATCAAGGGCCCTCGCCCTCGCAGCACAAGGATGAGAGAAGCTTACCGGTTAGAGGTCTTCATGTGTCCACATGGACTCAGTGAATCAGGACAGGATCTGGGATCTTGTATGGCTTTGGGTCCTGAGTCTCTTTACCGGTTTGTGTTAGACCCAGGTGGATGCTTAAAAACACAGAATGAAGCAGTGTACAGTGTCCAAAGTGAGGAATCCCTGAAAACACAGTCAGGATGCACTGTGGAGGATGTCACAGATGTGTGTCGCTGTGTCGTCGACATTCATGGATCCTTTTAGCCTGCACCATCAACCTGTTGCAGTTTGGTCAGCTTTTGTAAAGGTGGTCATAACAGTGAGGCGTACCTCTAGTGGTGTCAGAACACAGCGGGCAGGTGTTAAAATACTCACAGTCCAACCTTCAGTATGTCAGACAGAGTACTGGTTAGAGTCACTTTATATTCTGCAGACAGTCAGCTGTTAGCTAGCAGTCAAGTTTCACGAACAGATGGTCAACACTGTTAAATTATGTTGCTGCATTACAGAGGAAAGTAACATGTTTATGTTACCGACAATTCAAACCTTTTTTTGCATCTTTAGCGTCGGGTTGTTTTGTCCGGACGCTGTGTAGCCTCCTGCACCTTTGAATGTTTCAGGCCCATAATCTGTAAATCTGCAGACAGAACAGGACTAACAGACTCACTAAACTTTAAAGATCTTTGTAACATAACAATAAGTAAGGTCTTTTACCTGCTTTTTGTAAAGTGTCTCGAGATAACACTTGTTATGAGTTGACGCTATAAAAATAAAGATTGATTGATTGATATATTTAACAATCTGAACACACAGACTCAGCTGATTGAATGAAAACAATACAACACAGACTCATAAATTGACCACCATGTTGTTTTTAATAATATTCACAACAGGGAGAATTCCCCAAAGTAAATGTCGTCCTCTCTTCTCGCTAGTTGAGTTAGCTATCTACACACAACCGGAGGTTTACCTGGTACACAGCTACCTGACAAGATGTAGGAGAGACGTCAACAATGATCTATACTCTAATGAATTACTTTATAACGACCCCTGACCCTGACGGCCACAGACACAAAATCATCTCCTGCTGAGGGTTAAATCAAAGAGTAACGCACATCAGACACACAGCGACCTGTGACACCCAGAGCTAACGGTCCCACCTCAGCATGAAGGCTTGTTTTTAAGGGAGTCCAGCACCTTGAACACATTTCACCTGTTTTGTCTTCTATCAAATGTTTCTGCTCCATTTGGGTTTAGGTCATCATTTGAAGACTTCTCTTTCAAAGTCTTTTCCAAAATGGGAACAAGTGAAGGTAGAAATGTGAATCAACCAGCACAGAAAGATGGAGGACAATGATCTTCAGCTCCCCCCTACAGACTCATGTCAGGCCTAACTGCAGTTTTGAATCAAGTTTTGTGTGTTTTTTGTATCGGGAGTTGGAGTTTTGCTACCTTCAGGCTTTGCTTTAATCTCTCCTTGGTGACCAAATAAGTGTTCTGCAGAGTGTTTCCTGTGGCTCTACTGACCGGAGGGAAGTGTTTGTAACTGGAGCCCGCTCTGTAATTTCCTGGGTGGACCACACACACGTTTGCTTCTGCAGATTTCCAGTGAAGTGTGTGGCAAAGACTTTTTTTTTTTTTTTTTTTTTTTTTGACTAAGTGCCCTTCTGCTGCCCTTCACGCTGAACTGTGGACGCCTGAGGGGGCGAATGACTCTCACATGATTGCTTTTTGTCTTTCTTGCTGTCTTGTACAAAGAACCATTCCAGAGGAGCTGTTCGGTTTAAAAAATAAAAATAAAAAATAATCGCCTTCTTCGGGACACAGAGTAAAAAAAAAAAAGGACAACTCGTGCAAAATGCACTGATTCTTTCTGTTGATTCAGGTTTTTGTTTTGTGCTGTACACAAAGAGAAATATGTATATTCATGGCTTCATTTCTGGAACTTTAGCTATTGATTAAGTGTATGTTGTGTCAGAAACGTGGTTCAACGCAGTTTTACTGGATGCACACAAAGTTTTATGATTCTTTCATCTTCCAGTATTTTTATTTTAACAACATATAAATTCAGATATCATAGAGACAATTGTAAAATGAAGAGTGGTCGTTGAGGATTTGCTTCAGAGGGAGTCTTTAAAGCAGAGCTGTCAGCAGGTCAAGTCACCAAAACTCAAGAATTTATAATGTTTAATTTGTGCCAAATATTGAAGAGTCTCTAAATAATGATTAATAAAAACAGACACAGTTACAACTAGGTGAAGACAAACATTTGGTATCAAAGAGCGAGGAGCTGTTGGAGCCAGAACCAGAACCAGACGTGTGTGAGGGTGAACAGTGACTCTACATTCATATGTCAGACTCTAAACTCAGTTAAATGTTAACAGTAACAAAAACAGGTCAGATGTTAGATGTTCTCATATGCTGCCTTCAGGTGCTCCTTGGAAACAACGTACTTACCAGTTGTGCAGAGTATTTATTTAAAATGTTGTGGACAAACAACAAATAAATGTGCACGTTGATATGTAGAGAAAACTAGCAGTGTTCTGCAAAAGAGACATCATTGTTGGTTTTAACATAAGTCCTGCCTTTGACAGGGCAAATAGCCAATCACAGTTGAGGATTTTTTGGTGGTGGCCAATCAGATTTCTAGAGGGGCCCATGCCATCCCGCTGGAGCACCTGAAGGCAGCAGCACTGTTTTTATGGGGACTAAAAAGCTTAGGTCAGAGGGATCCACAGTAAGTGTGGATGTGTTCACTATCCACTGTCCTGTCTTTCCAATAAATACATAAAACCTAAAAACTCACGTTTAAAAAAACATGAGTTCTCACATGTGGTGTAACTGACAGTATGAGATGTAATGTATTTCAGCTGCGGCTCGGCAGAGAGCAATGGGGCTTTTAAAATGAATAAGCAAACCTCACTGAAAGAAAAGTACACTTCATTTGATGAACGCATCTTTAATGTCTTTCAGGATCATATTTTATATTAAAAATCATACAGGCCTCTCTCACTCCTCCTCACCTACAATCAGCTGTCAGGGCTCCTTGATAAAGAGATCTGATTGGCCAGTAGGCGTTCAGCTTCTATCTCAAACATAACCTGTTCAGGAGCAGGTAAGGTGTCGAGTTTGCAGCTTGGTAGTTCAGGCTTCTGCTCACACTTTTATCTTCATCCAACAGTCATTCTAGTTCTGCTCTGGTTCTGGAGACGACCTCACCACAACACGTCCAGTGGATCAGGACTTCTTCTCAGTGGATCTCTGAGTCTCCATGGTTTCAGTAAAATCTTCCAGCTGTGTTCGATAGGCTGCTCAGAAGGCTTGAATCTAAAATCTCTACGTTATTCTTTGTTCTGTAACTCTTTCTTTTTGTACCAAATATTTACCTTTGACATCCTTGGAGGGGGATGAAATCAGAATACCGTCCAGCTTCACTGTTTTGTATATCGTATTTTTGGAGGTGTGAAACACACTGTGGACAGTCTGCCGTCCGTACATGATGTACATGATGTATTCTCCTGTTGTTTCATTTTGTCAAAATAAACTTTTACAGTGAATTCTTTTTTTAAATGTATTTATTTATTGACTGTTGTCTCCTCTCAAAGCTAAATCCAGTCTATCCTGTGTAAATGTGTCTCTGAGTCATGACTGTCTACAATGAGTGAGAAGCTCAAGTCCCGTTGGCTGTGTTGTTGTCAGAGCCGTGTTTACATGACCATTTTGTCCACCACTTGCTCTTAATGTTGCTTAATTATTGTGCGTTCTAATTCATAACTCCTTCGTGCAAACGCGGTTGAGGAGGGGGGTTGGAGGTGTGTCAGACAGCAGTTTGTTTTGGTTTCATGCTGGAGCTCAAGGGCGACATCTACTGGATCAAAAAGTCACACATTCTTCCTTACATAAAAGAAATGTCAAAGAAATGTTCACAGACTTTATATAAAGATGACTCATTCACAAAGTTTCACAAAATGAACGGCTTAATGGAAAGGTTTTAATCACCAAAACAAGTAAACAACAAATATATTTGAATGCTCAGAAACTACCTGACACAGCTAACCAGGTGATGGATCTCATTGTAAGAAACCTGTCCTCAGTTTGGCTTTCTGTGGCTGTAAGTTAATATACTAAACACAGAACAACAACACAGAGTGAAGGAAACTCCAGACCGAGTCTTCTCTGGCCCCCGGGCCCCACATTATTTAAACCCGGCCCTGTTACTCCTGGCTGGTTATCACAGTGTCCTGAGATTTGATGGCTGAAGATAAAAACATGCCTCTCTGTCTCTTTATGACACAAACTGTTAACAATATGTTGGTGAAAAATAGGCCAGTTGAGATAAATATTTAAGCACACATGACGATGTTTTTCTGTCAGTAATTGAAACAGAGAAATAACCTACATAGTTAGATAAAAAGGAACATGATAAAAGATTCACACTTTCTATTCTGGGCTGAACTCAGACTGAGTGTGGGGAAAGTTTGGTGAGAGATTCATTGTGGGCCGCTGTGCGCCACAGATGATGGAGGGCAGCTGGACGGGTTTTACTAACACGACTGGACAGAATTTAAACCTCTAACCCTGCTCCTTTTCTGTTTCACCATCTGTCAGCACACTCAGGACACTGTTACTGTAGGGGTGTGTGTGTGTGTGTGTGTGTGTGTGTGTGTGTGTGTGTGTGTGTGTGTGTGTGTGTGTGTGTGTGTGTGTGTGTGTGTGTGTGTGTGTGTGTGTGTGTGGTTAGCCACTGGCAGCATTAGTGATGACAGCTGTAACTTTCTGATGAGAACACCATGTCCCTCCATTAGTGCTTCATATTTTTTTCACTGTTAATCTTTAATGGGGCTGTCGTGTAAGTAGATAAAATATGCCTGTCAAACTCACAAACCCCGCCCACGCACCCTGCACGGAGCGTAAGGCACACACACACACACACACACACACACACACACACACACACACACACACACACACACACACACACACACACACACACACACACACACACACACACACACACACACACACACACACACACACACACACACACACACACACACACACACGCATACACACACATAAACATGCAGAAGAATGCACACACAGATTGACTCCAAAATGTATGACAGTCCGTCTTGAAGGCGTGGATTGACACACACACACACACACACACAGAATCAGAGAAGCTGCAGGAGGACGGACAATCAGAGGAGGTCTTTGTTGTCGTCTTGTATTAAAAAAAAAGAGGAGCAACACAAAGAAAAACTAACAAGAGTTCATGTTGTGTTCTTCTTTTCTTGGCGCAGCAGGCTGGGGAAGAAGTGGCTTGGTTTATGTATTATAGATGGAGTCTATGTGGGTTGAGACACATCGGTCTCAGCAGGCGAAAAGGCACAAGGAGCTCCTGGTTCTGGTGCTGCTGAAGGGTCAGGATGAGGTTCTTGTTCTGAATAATGTACTTCAAACTTCAGCCCCTTTTTAATATGCACCACAATTCAGAAAGTGCAGCTGTCTTAATCTGTAACCCCGACGACTCCAAGCTGACTCTTTCTGCAGCTGACCCTACACTTACTGTGACAAGTCGTGGGTCAAGCAGATGCCTGAACAAAGCAGTTACGTCTGAAACATTCACGTGGAGTGGTGACATTTCTCTGCTTTATTTGATCATATTGCCTTATTACGTTTCCTACTGATGAGTGATTAAAACATCCATAGAAATGATGTTATGATACTTACCCAAAACGGTCACCATTACAATCCACTCACCTTACTCCTCTTCTCTCCTGCAGGCTCCACAATGTGGCCCGCCTCCTCACCTCAACAGAGTTTTATTTCCAGTAGTGGGAGGGCATCCGGCTCCATCTTTCCCTGTGAGGTGCATGTGTGAAAGGTCCTGAATGTCCTGAAACTATCTGGAAAAGGCCAGCGCTAATGTGTGAAATGAAAGGCCTAATGATTTACAAGAACGTGCTGCACATTCAGAAACAAAGCCATCTATTGTGACTCGGTGTGACTTCAGAGCCTGGCCTCCTTCACTCCCCTCTCTATAAGGAACTGATCCACTGAGCACCAGGCCTGGACCGCTGCACAGTTTTACTTTCGCTGTCGTTTCATGTATATGTGTCATTCTTGTTGTATTTTTGTTTTTGTATTTTCAGCACGTTTTATGTTATTGCATGTTATGTTAAAGAGCCCATATTATGCCCTTTTTGGGGTTCGTATATTTAATCTATGTACCTACTTTTGTATGTTCACAAAAGCTAAAGTTTGAAAAAAGTGTCTGTTTTCATGTACTGCTCCTCCTTGCTCCCTCTATGCTCTGAGTCCGTCAGCTACACTCTGCTGAGCCCACACTGTTAGACCCCACATGGGCCAAGTCTGCTCTGATTGGTCTGCCGATCCGCTCTGTTATTATTGGTCAGTTGCTCAGCACGCTTCTTGGAAATTTCAACATGAGCTGCTGGACTTGCCACAACGTGCCAATGGGCTTAGATCAGTGATCTCACACTGACAAGACGTCACACTGACAAATTTTTATCGAGGGGGCTAGAACCGAGCGTTACATGCAGCTAATGCTACAGCTAACAGGAGGAGGTAGGAGAAGCCGCGTTTCCGCAGACTTTGAATTTTTGCACATAGATGTGCCTAAACATGCACAGGACACTTGGAAAACACACTAAAGAGCATATAAAACCAGAAAAAGCCTAATATGGGACCTTTAAAATACAACAGATTCTGCAAATGAAAGCTATACGTGCCCTAATGTGGTCTGAAGTCAGGTCACCCAACGGTCGTCTTTTCCACAGCTATGGTCTCGTTAGACTCACTGAGTGCAACAAGAAAATATTTTTTTCTTTACTTTTGATTTGTATTAATTATTGTTGTTCCAAATCATTCTCTTGCTGTGGAAAACACGCTGCCCTGCATTGTATTATTATGCTACTTTTAGCATTTTATTCTTTAATATTTCCTCCAAGCAAATGTTCGTCATGCCCTGCCTCAGCAGGCGTTGGGCGCAATGGTTCCTTTCCCTTTTGCTCTGCGCCCTACTCCACAGCGAGCTCAGCGCCCTATCTGAAGGACCGTTGTCAGTAATTTGAAAAACAACAAACAGTAATGTTAAGAGATATTTGTATTTGAAATGGAAAGCCGTTCAAAAACCGGGAGAACGTGAAAGAAACATTGAATAATATCAGAGAGCATCAGATCTCAGACCTCAAATACAAAACCAAGATCATCGCTCACTTAAGAACAAGTTGTAAGATCTGGAGGGTTCTACTTTTAACAAAGTTTTTAATGTAGCCCCTTATATGATGTGAAATGTAAGCATAGGATTGTCAACATCCCTGCTCTGCTACGCTCTCATTCAGTGCCCCCTCTCTCTTTTTGTTGCTCAACCAATCACGCACTCCGCTCTGTCCGACCCTAATAACAGCAGGTGAGGTGACAGACCACTCAGGGGAGATGCTCTTACTATCAATAAAAGAGAGAGTAAGAAGCCTCGTGGTTTATGCACCACTCTTACAAGTGCCCAAACAAAAAAAATAATGTCATTCTAAATGATCAGCTTTACATATAGGCTACTTGTTTTTGAATGAAGTGGTTTATTAATTAATGTCTTGTGAAAGACATTCAGATTATATAAGATTACTCTTCTTTCTGCTCCTTTTCATTCAAGATTTGAGATTTTATTTTTATTTAATTGTATTGTTTGGTCAATGAATTGAATACATTTACAAATAAATAAATAGGCTAAAGAAACTTTCCAGGGCTGGAATAGTGCAGAAACAACTGACATGTATATAAAAGTATTCAATCAATACATTCATTATTGTGTATAAGACACAAACAGGACAAAAAGACTCGATAAGAATCATACAGTTCTGCAGAAAAGACACAAATTGGTGAATCAAAACTGAGCAGAATGCAGGAAAAGAAATGTGACCCCCCCCCCGACCCCCCCCCCAGACCCCCCTTACCATGGAGCTGACTATTAAACATCAAATAGGGCCAATCTAACTTTTTAATGTATCGGATGCTCAGTGCGGATGACCACCCATGGTACAGGGCCACACATGATCCACGGATCCTTCACTTTACAGGAAGTAAGGTGTGTGTGTTTGTGTCAATAAGATGTTAGACTGCATACATTTCGTTAAAGGTTCAACAATGTTTTGCAGCTCCAGACCAATTTGTTTGGGGGGGCTCTTTTGATGGAAAAGTGTTTAATCTTTTTGTTAGTTTTTCTTTGTGCAGTGTATTTCCATCATTGCTTCTGTTTCAGTCTTTTTGCACGTGTTTCTGAATTTGCATCATGTTTTACTGATGTAAATCGTTTGGGTTGCTGCAGGTCGGTTCAGTACAGTAGAAGGGGGATTTACCATCGAGCGTGTGAACATATTGTTGAGATTGAGATTGTTTAATGGTGAGCACATTAAAGTCATTTTAACCATTTTTTAACCTCTGCGTTGTGATTGCATGCGGTGATAATGAGATGAGGGCAACTTCTGCACTTGCCAGTGGAATTGATTCTGTGTACAGAATATTAGAATCAGTACAGCAACTTCTAGTTGTTTGGTTTCTACATGCACACCTCTCCTCAACGAGCCTGAAGCTGTCTGAAGAGAGTAGCACAACAAAAATACTACATAAATAATAAAACTCCCCCCAAAGAAGAAAAAAGTAATATACACACAAACAATGTACAAAGAAAATAAAGTGTGAACATAATTGGACATTTGGTGAAATATAATACATAAACGGACGGGTTACATGTGCGTTAAACAAACGTAAAAAGAAATCACAAGTTTGTATTTTGGTCTGTGTAATCTGCAGAGGTTTAAGAAGATGAGACATATTATCAGATGATTCAAGCAGAAAGGAATGAGGAGCAGCACTGAGGGAAGAAGAGGTTTAAAAAAACAGAACAGGTAAATTTAAAGAAGTGGATTCACAGCAGAGGATGAAATAAATGATTAAAGGAGAGACAGATGGCAGAATGAGAGAAAATGACATCTTTAATCTGTATGTTCAATTCTAAATATTTAATCAGATACGCTCCGATTAATTAGGTTAATAATATTTGCTGATGATTAAAAGATTATCCTCTGCTTTGATTATCTTAAACTCTGAACATAAACATGATTAGATTTTCTAATTAAACTCTGCCTCCCTCCTTTACCTTAAAGGGAAAAGCACGATGAAGGATTTAGCTCTATGAGCTCATCGAAATGCAGAATATTTAAAATTTAAAGCTGCGAGTCTCTGAACTTTAAATATCTTCAACAGTGAACTGGAGTCAAGCATTCGATGTGTTTGTGAAGGTCTAGTCATCGAGCTGCTCTCCGTTACATTCTGGTTTGTCTTTATACATGTGAGAATATTCAGCTGTTAGATTAAGAACATTTAGCAAAAAACTGTATCTCCATTCGTTACAGTGAAACACTATCAAACAAGTAAGTTAGTCAGAAAGTGTTTGTTTCCTACAATAATTAGGCCCGATGGGGACTCGCCTGATTCTAGGCTTGCTCGAAACCGATTTTTTTGTTATTTGTCAAAATAACAGAACATATGGTTATTTTACTGCTCCCAATCAAGTCAGGGTCTTACGATTCTAGACCAGGCTGCATCCTAAGGAATATCCACAGGAGCGCGAGCAGACTGGGAAGCGTCACTTTTACAGCTCATAAACATGGCAAAGAACATAAACACAACTGAGCCCTGAGCCAAGTGTATCATGGAAAAAGATAGCAGCTGGTGATATTTTGGCAAGAACACAAGTACCTTTATACTGTAATGTCTCATGCAAGACATAACAGGGCTGACGATCTTCCTCCACATTTTTTTTTTCTTCTGAAATCACATTTAATCACGTCAGTTTCTACGAGATCTCATATCTGTCGAATGGCCACTGTGTGAAATTGTTACTACAAACAGCAGTTGTTTGGTCTCCCAGTCTTTCCAAATCGTCCCAACAGGGACTCAGCTCTGAATTGGAATTTACATTTTGCTTCAAACACTCTTGTGCTGAGCAATCTTAAATTAACACTCTGCATAGCAAAGTGTGCTCTATCATTGACCCCACCCTCTGTGCTTACAGATGATCTTCAACGGAGGCTGCCTATTTCAAACATTGAGGCAAAATGGCCGGGCTCTGTGCGTGACTCCAGGATCGCTTTCTAATCGCTTTGGATATATTAATGAAGCTATCACAAAGGGGCGACTGAGGCATCTGCATTTTCCTGGACCTAACTAAGGCATGTGATACTACTGACTTTGAGAATGTATGAAATAAACTGCAGCATAAGAAGCATTGCTCTCAGCTGGTTTAGAAGTCACATGTATGTGTAACAACCCTGAGGTTGTCCTGATTGGTGTGTAAATGTTACTAATCCTTGGTTTCTATGTGGCCTGCAGATTGTGAGTGGAGAGAGGGGTCGTTAGGCCAATCAAGCACACCTGGCTCATTCGCTCCCATCTTGCAGACCCTGAGATCAGAGTCTGCAAGATGTGACTGCCAGTGAAAACACCAGCTCCCACCTGAAAATTATTTAGTTTTGAACCAGTTTTGTAGTTTGTTTCAGCTTTGTTCTTTGTTATAAAATAGGAGCCAAGTTGTAACATATGGGAGAATATTGCCTTAATTCCTCAAGTAAAACCTTCATATATGGGGTACCACAGGGTTTTATCTTGGGGCCACTCCTTTTTATTTTGTTTATAAAATACTTTGTAAACTTATACAATGTTTTTCCTAAAGTGTTAACGATGATATGACAATTCACATGAGCTTGAGAAAGTCAACATTTGGATTAAATGTAACAAACTTTGTCATCAGTATCAGTGAGACAAACTATTTGATATCTCGCTCTAACAAGAAGCAAAATAAAGCTGAGCATGTTGGTCTAAAAAATAAATGGGCAGGATGTCAATAAAATAAAGTCCACAAAATTCTTGGGAGTCTATATTGATGAACTTTTAAACTCTGAGTGTCATATTGATGATTTAACAAAACAATTATCTAAACTTGTTCTTCAAACTTAGACTTTTCCTCCCACTCTTAGCACTCATAACTGTATACTTATTTTAACCTCCTGTAAATCACTGATATATTATATAATGCAATGCTTTTCTTAACCACCTTAAAGAGCCCATATTATGCCCTTTTTGGGGTTCGTATATTTAATCTATGTACCTACTTTTGTACATTCACAATAGATAAAGTCTGAAAAAAGTGTCTGTTTTCATGTCCCCACATGGGCCAAGTCTGCTCTGATTGTTTTGCCAATTCGCTCTGTCGTTATTGGTCAGTTGCTCAGCACGGTTCTCGGAAATGTCCCACCTCTTTTACCATATTGGGAATGCAGCCACTGGCTCCGTTTGAGGGGAGCATAAACATTAGCACCTTAGCACTACTGTGCTACCGCAGGCTACGGCATATCATGGGCGTGCTACAGAAGTTAATGGGCGTGCAACATGAGCTGCTGGGCTTGCCACAACATGCCAATGGACTTAGATCAGTGATCTCACACTGACAATGACATCGGACTGACAAATTTTTATCGAGGGGGGCTAGAACCGAGCGTTACATGCAGCTAATGCTACAGCTAACAGGAGGAGGTAGGAGAAGCCGTGTTTTCGCAGACTTTGAATTTTTGCAAATAGATGTGCCTAAACATGCACAGGACACTTGGAAAACACACTAAAGAGCATATAAAACCAGAAAAAGCCTAATATGGGACCTTTAAAATACAACAGATTCTGCAAATGAAAGCTATACGTGCCCTAATGTGGTCTGAAGTCAGGTCACCCAACGGCCGTCTTTTCCACAGCTATGGTCTCGTTAGACTCACTGAGTGCAACATTTATTAAACGCATGTACAGTGTATCAGGTTCAAGGAATGAACTGCAGATGATGTGATCTGATTCCAATCAGTTGCACTCAGCATACACATGACACGAGGAAAAAAAAGTGTCATAACAGGAAAATAATTGAAAGAACCAGAGGTTTGCATGCATAAGGCCACAGATATTGAACAAGCCTGATGACAACATAAAAATATATTTTTCAATTTTCAAGCATTGACTGTAAATATTAATGGACGGCGCCTGAGTTACATCACTCATCTGTTACTGCAGGGAGCGCTGGAGGCTTATCGACAGCGGCTGCCATGCTGAACACATGAAGATTTTTGCACTTTTGTATTGGCTTCATTGCTTGCTTGCACCGCTTGCTTTCAATGAGACTCAATGAGAAGCAGCTGTTATCAACACATGATTAACTGATGCTATTGTGTATCCTCACATGCATTTTAGTATTCTATTCTTTCTGGATTTTTGTTTCTGAACTGGACTTTTACATTTTCTGATGCTGGTATGGCTGTAGTGTGATTGCTTGTTGTCCCTGCTTGTTCAGGTTGCTATGTGGTCGGACGTGGACTGATCCTCATGCTCAATGCCACATGGTCACTGGCACAGTGTAGAAGGACAGAAGAAATGATTTAAAGCCAAGGGTTTCACGAAAGTAACATGTACAGTGCATGGAGTCTAATGAGGGGTAAGGTGTGCATGTAATCTTAATTCAAAGTGCTCCAACTAGTCTGGAAAGTCATCAGGCACACATTGTTTCAGTGTAAGTCGTAACATATCTGTAAGGATGTCAAGTACAGTAGCCAACACTTTCTAATTCTGCAGAGGAGTTCAGTGGAGTACAACTTGGTGACTGAGGCTATACCTGCATGTCGTACCTGCTAACACCTTACCCTGATCCACAAACAGAGGCAGAGAGGGCCTTTAACAACGAACACACAAAAACAGGGGCACAGACAGAGAGGACCTTTGGACCACTGACATCCAGATTCTAAATTCATATAAAACATTTTACACGTGTCTGTCAGTGCAACTTTTCAGGCCAACAAATCTTTCAACCGATTTAGTGGAGACATCTACTCCAAAGAGACTAACACTGATGTTGTTAAAGTAAAATACAACCATAAAAGAATCCAACATAAACAACACAACATGAAACACAACTGCATGCATCTGTCACTCCCTTCTTCATGATGCTCTTACATGTGTTTCGTTATATCAGCCTCTTTTGTGTTTGCATCAGACTCTTCACAGAGGTTAAACGATTAAAAAATAATATCTTAATGCACTGTAAACCCGAACAGTATTACTAACTCAAAGCCATTAAGGGTACAGAACTTAAAAGCAGCTAATTAGTTAACAAAACAATAAACTATTGAGTTCTCTGAACGAGTGATGTGTTTTAATTTAATATGGATCAATGTGTTTGAGTTAATATCCATGTCTAAATCATATCATTTGAGTTAACAGAGGGATGCAGCGTATGACGTCATCAACGTCGCTACGTTCACTCGCGCTTTTGAAAAACTCACAACGGCCACGCTAGAAGCGCCACAAGTTTGAAAGTTAGGGTAACATCAACATGACGGTGTGCCAGTGACTGAAGCCACTACCATTCAACTGACTGGCATTATTTCAAGTCTCGGGCTGTTCCTTGTTCTAAGTCATCTGCTGTGGTGAGTAAAAAAGTTTCTCAAACTTCTCGTGTCTGTTTACTGGTGTATAACGTTAACAGAAGCTATAACGTTAGCATGCTAATACCTTGAGCTAACTGTTGTTGAAACTGCAGCAACGTTAACCGTTAAATAGAGAGTTGTGTGACTCACTAAAATATGTTTGTTTAATGAGTGATCCTGGTTTGTTTTTATATCGTATGTGACTGATCTTTCCCATCAGGTTTAAGTGGAGGAAGAGCACTGAACTTCAAGCTTTAAAGACATCAGGTAAGAAGTAAGCTATTTCTAAACTTTTTATATTATTACGTGTGAACCCACAGCCTTCTGTCTGCCCCAGCAGTACAGTGATAATCTTTAATGGTCTACTGCATTATAACATGAGGGACATTTTCCACTGTGGTGACAAAAAGTTTCATATGGGTGAGGGCTGTTTGTTGAAACTGTAGTTTGTGGTGTGATGAACTGTACTGCCTTACAAACATACATGTCTTTGTTCAACAGAACATTAGCAAATAGTTTCAAGTATATAGTGCAAGCAGTTTTTCACAGGGCCATTATTTTAACTAATCTTAGCTTGTTTTCATATCATTTGTGCCCATTAAGGGAGAGCTGCTGAAGGCATTTCATCATCCCCCCCAGTCACCTGACTCACCAGATATCAACCTTTGAATTGGTGAGTATGATTTGTTGTTAAATTAAAATAAACATAAGCATTTGATTATGATGAACTGGAATAATCTAAATTATGTCATATTGCTAATTGAATCTATTTCCCTTGGATCAAACTGAATATTAAGTAAAACTACAAATAATCTATTTTCAGTGTTACAGTTAAAAACTGTTCATCAATATACTTTTATGTTTCTGTAGGTCTGCAGTATTTTGCTGAGTTCCATTGCATCATAAATATGAACCTTCACAACACATTCTACAGCCAGCTGGACCGACACACACTGCAACAGCATACAGGCAGAAGGCCTCAGCGACATGAGAGACAGGCGCTGCAGGAGGATATATAAGCTGTAGGTAAATTATATACAGAAGAATAATCATTTTAACCTGCAGCTAAGGTTAATAATGATCATTTATTCTTATAGTCATAATGAGAATTTAAAAAGGAATTTATTTTTTGGCATAGGAACAGCATGATGTACACAAGAAGCACTCTGGCTCTTCATACCCTCCCATTGTACCGGCAAGGGGATCTTCAAGACCTGCAAGGTATGTACTCAGTGCAATTGTGCAATTATGAAAATGTCAATATCAATGACTAGTGTAAACTGTTTTTGTAAAGCAAAATGTGACTTTCCTGCATTTTACAGACTTTAATAGAAGAAGAGATGGGTTTAGATTTTTCTATATTCTATCTAATTATAAGGCTCACATTAATTACAGTGAAAGAGTATAGTAATAGTTATTGTTCTTCCACTCCATGAGGCATATTGTATTAGGCCAGGTCCAACTGTAAGACATTTTCAATCCTTGTTGAACATAAGAAAATCTTCCCGTAGTTAGGCTGAAGCTAAAATGATGCTTCAGCAGTCAGAGGTAAAAAAAAACAAGAATTAGTTGATTTTCGTTTTTGTGGCAGGAAGAGGAAGCATGATTATCTTTGATGTGATTTGGGTAAGTCTGAGTTCTAGAGGCCTCGTAATAATAATGGACTTTAGGTCGCATTTTAAAACAGAATTAGGACTTTGAATTTTGTCCTTTCACCCTTACAGTGGCTCACATTCAGCAGGTATTATAGAGACAGTATAGACAAATGTGACCGCCAGTAACTGTCAAGACAGAAACATATTTACTGATGTTTTTAATTGTGTGAGGAGCAAGAGCCTACTGTGCAGGACTTGTAATCTTGTTACTGGGATTATCTCCATCTTTTTTTCCTTTTATTTTTGCAATGGGACCATGAGCCAAACTTTGAAGACACCCCTGTAGCTCTCCTCTATGTGGTCACTGACAGCTCCACTGGTACCATCCAGTTCAACCCTGACAGCATTTCTGATGTGATTGAAGCAGACCTTGATGTGACGGGTCTCCCCAGGTTGGATGATGGACATTTTCATAATGTTGTTTTTATCTGAAGGTGATCATTTTATAAGGTTCCTTATCTACCTCAGCACATGATATGTGTGATTCATTATGTTAAATCATTGGATCGTTATTTGCTTTTGATTCCACAAAAGTTATTTTCTCATATTTTGTTTAAATTTATTGGTTATTTCTAACAATGTCCTTAATTTGCACCTTGTAGCACAGTTTAAGGTTCTTTAAATCTTTTGTAAAATAAACACTGTCAATGTTTCCATTAAAATACAGTGCACATGACTGGATCTACAAAACCATTCCAGTTGTTTCAAGTTTTATAGACTGTTTTAAACTTGAATAAAAAAGGTGAACTGAACAAAGTGAGTTGTATTAGTATTTTTTAACAATTGTCACTGAAATGAGGGTTTTCTTGTACATTTTGAGCTGATGAGAAGTTATTTTGTTTATCTTTTTCCTTCGGTGTATAAGTTTAGCACAATTAAATTTTTTGATTAGATTTCCCCCAGGCTTTGGGTTGAGCACAAATACATTTATTGAGTAGAAGAGTTGGTTGGATTTAATTTGAATGAGTATCATCAAATCAATTAAAGCGAGTATGCATAACTTAAAAATATATTTTTATAAGTAATACATTTGAGTTGGGAAAACTTAAAAATTAAAAAAGAAAATAAGAAAACAATTGAGTGAACTGAAATTATTTTTTTTTATTTCAGTTCTACTCAAAATTTTTATTTCTACTACTCAAGAACTTTGAGGTAATCAGTTACAACAAACATTTTGAGTACTTTCAACTTGTTCAGGTTTACAGTGTGTGACGTTAGCCCACAGATTATCAGTCAGTTACCATCTTTCTGCATAATCAAATACTTGAATGGGGTGAGCAAGGTCCTGTGAGGAGGAGGAGGAGGAGGGAGAGGGAAGAAAAAAGGAAGGAGAGAACTAAGAGGTCAGGTACTCCGAAGTGCTTTTAGGAGATGGAGAAGTGGTGTTTTCGTGTGTGTGTGTGTGTGTGTGTGTGTGTGTGTGCGCGCGCGCACGCGCTCAGGTGTGTGAGTGAGTGAAGGGGGTGCTGCCTGTCTTAATGGATTTCAGTCAACCTGCCAGGAGAGCAGGAGCAGCTACAAGAGGCTCAGAGAGTTCGTCTGAGTGTGAAACAGAGGAGAGAGACGGAGCGACAGAACAGAGTAGTATGTGTTACTACAGAAAAATACTCTGCCAGCTCGGATCAGCCTTTACATCCCAATGAAAACTCATTTCTGCTCAGCTTCAAAAAGAACTATGACAAAATAACCTCAAATGTGTCAGTTATAGGTCAACTGTGAAAATAAATCTTATTTAAACCTAGAATAACAATATAATTGATGTTTATGAATGTCTAAAGAAACCCTGTTAAAGCAGCTAATGCAACTGGAGATTTGGCTTTATGAAGCATCATATTTAAGTCTACACAATGGGTAAATATATTTATACTGTATATATATAAATTGTAAAGATGATGAAGTCTGTCTGCTTGGAGTCGGCAGAGCCTGAAATCAAAGTGTGTGATTTGATAATTTGTTTCTGAAGAAACTGGGCAGCTTGAGATACTCCACAGATGGTCAAAGAAAAACCTGAAAGACAAAGAAAAAAAGAAAAAGCAGAAACTTGTCAGAATGACTGATGAGTCTCCCTCAGTATCCACCTGCATACAGAGATTATGAGGGAGACATGAAGAGAATTAGATGAAGAGGAAAACTGTGTCATATCTCATCACGACTCTTCCGCTCAGCTTTGAGACCTATAAATCATAGGAAATGTGTTGAGTTTGATAATGTTGACCACCTGACTCTTTGAGGTAGGCCTTTCAGGAAATGTTTTAACTGGTTTACCTTGTATTTGTGGGACAGAACATTTTTTGTATCAATGGACGACAGCACCTACACTATGATGTTACCAGTGGGGTACTGCAAGGATCAATTTTAGGACCATTACTTTTTTACTGTGTACATTTTACCCATGGGTGGTGTCATCAGGAGGCCACAGCTATGCTGATAATATTCAGCTTTTTGTGGCCGTGTCTTGTGACGACACCAGACAAATCGACTCACTTTTTTGCAGGTCAACAAGGACCAACAGAGGTTTTAATTAGAGATACATTGATTGCAATTTCTCTGACCAATTCCGATTTACCTGGTCTGACCTGCCGATGCTGATTTTGGCCGATATAGATTTTCTGTTTTTAAAGATCTGTTATGGACTGCAAAAGCTAACCATTTTTGGGAAAATAATAAAACACTGATTGTAAAGAAACTGTTTGTAACAAAACAATCTTTAAAAATAAAACAGGTCACATGATCATCTCTCATTCTCACTCAAATTAATCTCCACTAAACATTAAGAGTCAAGCCTTTATTTGTATGCCATAATGTATATGGTGGAAGTGTCTATATGTAAAGTGAAACAAGCTAAAGGTATTAAATTATCTTTTATAATAACACATTCACTGAATTCTCTGCATTACATTTTCACATTCTGGAGATTCAAACAGCTTTTTATCCCGTTAGGTTTTTAATGTATCTCTGAATCAAATGATAGAAACAGGGAAGTTTACTGCTTCACTCTTCAGCTGAATTCTGAATTCAAATGATCACTCACAGACCCTCACCTGTCTGCCTCTGTCTCTCTCTGTGTCCGTGAACACAAAGAGTTTTTTATCATGTTTATATCCGTTAAAAGATCCTGACTAATATAGGACAACTGTGTGTGGTGGCCTCTCAGGCAAGAACCGTATCAGGAAACAATCCCCTGTACCAGCCATGTGCTCGTACTGAGAGGGAGCCCTCTTTTTGTTAAAAGAAAAAGTTAAGACACAGTAAGAGAAATATAAATTAAAGATTTGTATTTCTCACTCAACTCAACTCAACTCACTCAGCAGCGTTGGGATTCTTGGCTCTGAGAGTGATATAACGTTTCTCTGGTCCTCAGAGGAGATTTTTGTTTATGTTATGGTTCCAAATCTTTGTGGTTACATGTTTATTAAACATTTTACTGTTATTTGTGAGTAGGTCATCCATTTCCATGTGGCAGGTATGACCCACCTTCCACATTCATGATCCAGCTTCCAGATTCATCACCATTTCGATCGAATCGGTATACCACTTTTTGTGTAATTTTGTGGTCACCATACTACAATAAATGTTCCTCACCGGCATCCTGGCGCTTCTGCTGACAACCTCCATTTGAATCTCCTGAAGAACATATTTTAATGTCACCATAACCCTCCTGATCAGGATGTTGCAGATGGCAGTCTTTTGTGATGCCTCCATCTCCTCCAAATATTTAAAAAAGGTCTCGATGTAGAGGAAGTTATTTTTTATATATGCAGTGTAGCCTTTCTCGGGGAGGTGCCTGGTGTAGCTATAGAAAAATAACACATAGGTGCTGGGCTGAGCTCCAAAGTTATTTCCAAAACCGTGATCAGATGCCATCTTGGATCACGGTTTGGAAGAGGATCACAGATTTTAAGTTGGGCTGTAACTCTGGTTCTTTTGCCCCCATTGCTATCACTTGCTGTAAACTTTGAGATATAATCCAGCTTCCTTCACCAGATGGTAGAGGCTTGTCTGCGCTTCAACATATCCCAAAATGGAGCCCCTAGCTCCTTCCTCTAGCTGCGTTCAGCTGTTCTGCTCTCAGACTGTGGATCAGACTTCCAGAGGATCTGAGAGGAGATGAGAAGATTCAGATTTTTAAACACAGTCTAAAAACTCATTAATTCGGTCTGGCTTTAATGTCGTATTTTATACTTTTTATGGCTATTTTTTATTGAATAAGTTTATTATCAGGATCCCTTTTTTACATTTACAGTTTGATTTATGGTTTTTAGTATTTATTTCTAATCATCATGATTATTTTACTTCTCTTACTTTATTAACCCTTGTGGTCGTTCAGTGGTCATTTTTTGGGTCCGCCTCAGTATACTGAACATTTTAGCATGGATACTAACTTCCAGGTTTTGTGCAGTATGGTTTGGATGCATACTTTCAGGAAATGAGTTGTGTTTTAACTCATACATAATGCTGTGCGAATTTTAACGTAAAACGTAGCATTTCTACGAATTTTCTCAAAATTAGGCCCTATGTTCCTCCAGGGTAGCTAACTGATACACATTTATGAAAAAGGAAACGTGGGAACATAGGCACGCTCCCTTTAAAGGAGGGGTTTAAAGTGAGAGAGAAGGACAAACCATTATCAAAGCTTTTATATGATGGTGACACTAAAAGTAGATAAGGTCACACCCATTGACATGTTAATGTGAAAACGCTCACTGCCTGAAAGGGAAGGCACTCGAGGACCAGCAGCTCTGCGCCGTGAGGGTGAACTATAGTTTTTGTCATCGGAGTCCGGTGGCTGCTATGGCTGTTTGTGGTCAAAGAAAGCACCTATAGCCTTCCAGTCTTTTACTCGCCAAAATACCTAAAAATAGAGCCCTCTCCTCTAGCTCTAACACACCTTTATGTTCCAGTAACACATCGATTAAGAGAGCACGTCGGTCAGCGGCAGAGTGTTTCATATCTAAAAATAGACGAGCTGATCAATAAGCCACTTTAAGTCAAATGCTCTTTTAAAGTCCACCCACTTCTTCTAAAAGACATCAGAGAGGCTGTCACACAGACGACTGAACAGAATTATTTATGTGCCCTCTTTGTTCACATTGGAGATAAACGCAAAGTGTGCGTAGAGCTGCCAGTGATGTAAAGCAGATCCCCCTTTGTTTTCAGAGCTCACAATGAGATTCTAAAGCAGTGAGACCAGATCTAAGCTTCCTAATGGGATAAGATGATCTATTTATGCCCAAACAGCAGCACAGCACACATGATTATTTATTCAGAGCTGCATGTGTGATGATTACAGGGAACCAATGATTGTAACTACTACAATTCAAAACAAGCAAAACATGTACCACATCTTTAAAGTGAGTCACACATAAACCCCAAGAGAACGGCGTCTCTCTCATGTCCACAGAGCGTCCCAGTCCCCCGTTTTCAGCACGATGTAACCTTGGCAATGGGCTGCTGTTCTCTTGGAAGAAGTGCGTACAGCTTGATGGCACTAGTTCACACAGCAGCCTGTTAGCTCATCCCTGAACTGTTTGATACAACGACTGAGGCTGAGAGAGAGAGAGAGAAGGACGGAGAGCTAGAGGGAGAGAGAGAGAGAGAGAGAGCGGGAGAGAGAGAGAAAGAGAGAGAGAGAGAGATACAGAGAGAGAGAGCAACAGAGAGGGAAAGAGAGAGAAAGAGATGAAGAGAGAGATGGAGAGAGTTGAGTTGAGTTTTTAAAACTTCATTTATTCAGATAAAAATGTATTTACATTCCCATTGTTGGGATACTGTCACAAACTACAATATGTCACAAAAATATGGATTTATATTAAAACATCTGCAAATATGATTTCAGAGTCTTTCAAAGAAAAGAGTACACCATCATCGTCCCATATTTTTTCAAAAACATCCAGCTCTTCCATTTTAAAATAATACTTGTGTTCCAACAATATTCGAGATTTAACAAGGTTCCGAAACACCACAACACAATCACATCTCTGTCCTCTTTCCATTCTTTCTTTTCTACTGAGATAAACTGCCAACTTTGCCTGACCAAAAAGGAAATTCAGCAGCCGACCTTTTTTCTTCTTTTTTTTACTGTAAGAGAAACCAAAAATGAACATGAGGTCAGTAAAATGTTCTCCATAGGACATTACGAGAGTATTCAGTATCCCAAAAAGAGATCTCAATCTAGAACACTGTAAAAAACAATGAAAAATTGTCTCTCGTTCAGAGCAAAAGGGGCAATTATCTGAGACAGCAGGATTCAACACAGAAACAAAAGCATTAACAGCCACAATTCCATGTAAAATACGCCATTGCAAATCAGCAGTACTTTTTGTTAACGGTGGTTTGTAAAGCATGCTCCATGCAGGTTTGACCTCAGATTTTACTTTGAAATACTTTCTCCATGGTGTGTCTGCTCTATCTTTAAGTTTCTCTTTATTTAACCCCTTGACACATCCCTGATAAAGTGTTTTCCCATTCACAGAGTCCAAAGGCATCCAAACCTTACTGCTCTCTTCCAGAGGGCCCAGTCCTTCAGACTTTGACCTCACACACATCCTGGGAAAACAGTCACAATCCTCAGGTTTCAGTTGTCCGTTAAATCATTTCTGTAGGAGAACTCTGTCCTCTTCTGACATTGCCTTTCTGAATTTCTCCAGCATCAGCCCGACCACTCGAATCGATCTGACCTCCAGTCTCCTCGCCACGGTTACAGCATTATCCAAATTAGCTCCAGCCAGTTCTAACAGATGTTGGACTGTAGTTATTCCTTTATTTGTCAGAGTTCCAGATGTCAACAGCGCCTCTTCCAATGAAGTGCCCAACCGAGAGCCCTTCAGTATGGGTTCCTTCAACAGCCAATGCAAGGATGTGTTTGAACCCAGACGCCCAGTTTCCAACAGCCCCCACATTTTAATAACACTCACATAAAATGATGGCAAACAACTCAGATTCAACTCTGCACAGTTCATAAGAAACATGTTTCTTCCAAATCCTAAATGACCAACAAGACCAAAGATAAACTCAGCCATGTGTCTCCAGGGTAAATTTAGAGGTCCATAAAGAAAGCTTTGTAGGACCTGCAGTCTAAAAGCTGCCTTCCTACTTGCCAGATGAACCAATCCCTGTCCTCCTTCCTCTTTAGGCAAAAATAAAACACTCTGTGGTACCCAGTGTAATCTATCCCAAAAGAAGTTTACTATGATACTCTGGAGTTTCATTAACAGGTTTACTGGGGGTTCTAGCACTGACAGGCGATGCCACAGGGTGGAGGCCACTAGATTGTTAATAATAAGTGTGCGCCCCCTATAGGACATTCGTGGTAAAAGCCACTGCCATTTTCTCAATCACACCCTCCCAGTTTTTCTGAACCTCAGACTGACATCCTAAAAAAACACCTAGATACTTGATGCCATGCGTCACCCATCAGGTAACCTTGGTTCATTCCCTCGCCATTTTCCTACTAACAAGGCTGTACTTTTACCCCAGTTTACTTTTGAGGAGGAAATTTCCCCAAAGCACTCTGTGATGTGAATAAGCTTTTTGACATCACTATTATCTGTTACAGCAACCATGATGTCATCTGCATATGCTGACAGATGCATGGGTATAAGATTCTCCTTTAATTTAAACCCTGTTAACTGTTTTCTTATCTGACACAACATGGGTTCAATGGCTATAGAATAAAGCATGCCAGACATTGCACAGCCCTGCCGAATCCCTCTATTGATATTAAAAGGAGCGCTTAAACCACCATTAACCTTCAATACACTTTCAATGTCACAATACAGAGTTTTCATCAAGGCAATGAAACTGGGGGAGAAACCAAAAGCCTCAAAGGTGTTCCACAAATACTTATGCTCCACCCGATCAAATGCCTTCTCTTGGTCAAGAGAAATCAGACCAAACTTAACATCTACCGAGCTAGAGACTTCCAAATAATCTCTAATGAGGGATATATTGTCCCTAATTGATCTGCCAGGGATGCAGTATGACTGATCAACATGCATTACTTGCTCCATCACTTTTTTTAATCTATTGGCCAACACTTTGGAAAAGATTTTATAATCTGCACAAAGCAGACTTACTGGCCTCCAGTTCGTTATTTCACAAAGGTCACCTTTTTTAGGCAGGAGAGTGAGGACCGCTCTTCGACAGCTCAGAGGTAGTTTCCCTCCAGAAACACTGTCATTTATGACCTCTAACAAATCGTCTCCCAAAGTAGACCAAAAACATTTGTAAAAGTCTACAGGGAGACCATCTATTCCTGGAGCTTTGCCGTTTTCCATACTCATCAGCGCCTCCTGCAGCTCTTGCAGTGCGAGTGGGCGTGACAGTTCTGCATTATCCCCTTCTGATAACTTTGGTAAGTCAGACAAAAACTGCTCTGACATCAGCACGTTCTCTCTGTACTCACTGTTGTAGAGGTTTGAGAAGAAGTCCACAGCTCTTTTCCTGATTTCAGCTGAGTCAGTGAGATCTCTTCCATCAGCAGATCTGATACAGTGGATGAGTCGATTCTGACCATTTTCTTTTTCTAGATTGAAGAAAAACTTGGATGGAGCATCCATTTTAGAGATATTTTGAAAACGTGATCGGACTAACGCCCCCTGTGCTCTTATCCCCAGCAGATCTGCCAAAGCAGCTTTTTTGGATTTGAGTGCCTTAATGTGGCCTCCATCTCCTGTGGATCCACTTAAAGTCTGGAGTTCCACAATATCAGTCTCTAGATGTTTTATAGATTGTGTGACCTCTCTTGTGACATTAAAATTGTACTGATTACAAAACTGCTGAATTTGTATTTTACCAATATCCCACCATTGCTGTAAAGATGTAAACTGAGATTTCCTAGACTGCCACTTTTTCCAAAAAAAATTGAAACATTTTCTAAAGTGACCGTCATTTGTTAAAACCGTATTAAAATGCCAATATGCACTTTTTGGTTTGACTCCATTTATAAAAACATTTCCGATTAACAAACAGTGATCTGAAAAACCCACTGGACACAAGAAACAAGATTTGAATATTTGTAATTGGTGTTCAAAGCAATAAAATCTGTCTAACCTGGCTAAAGAGATGTAATTATCTCTAGCATGTGCCCATGAATACTGTCTATTGCTCCCATGTTTGGAGCGCCACACATCCGTCAGTTCATACGTTTCAATAATACGTTTCAAAACCTTCCTTGACTGAGCATTAGGTTCCATATGATTCCTGTCCAAATCATCAACAGTGCAATTAAAGTCTCCTCCTAATATCAAAAAATCAGTTGAAGCACATCCTGAAAGGGTGCTGGCTAATTTGTCAAGAAAAAGACATCTTTCAGTTGGATTTACTGGAGTGTACACATTTAACAAAGTGAGCGTGGATTTTTCATATCTGGCAGTCACTTTCAGTAACCTGCCCTGAACGACCTCCTCTGAGTCTACAGACACCGGCAGAAAGTTCTTTGAGAAAAGAATTGCCACGCCTGCACTCAAACTACTCTTATGACTCAAAAAGATATTTCCATCCCATTCTCTCTTCCACTCAACTTCATTATCATTATTACTGTGAGTTTCTTGAGCAAAAGCAATATCAATGCACTTAGTTTTTAAAAGTTCATAATACATAATTCTCTTTTTAACATCTCTTGCTCCGTTAAGATTTAAAGATGAAATTTTGAAACTACTCATAATGAAACACACACTGAACAGAATGGAAAAATATGCAGAACATACTGTTTCCTGCCCTTTACTTTTTTGCTTCATCAGTAATTAGTGTCTTTACCTTCTGCACCAGTTTTCTGAGGCGGTACACCTCTGTGTCTTTAAGACAAGTATCACCCTTCTTTCTCATCAACCACTTTGAAGCGGCAACAAACAAAGATCGATTTGGAAAAAAATCATCCACATTAACATCCCTCTTTCCTTTAGTTACTTCTAGGAAACTACGGATTTGCTCAAGATCATAACATTGCTCTTCTGACCATCAGGGATAGATGAATCAGAATACTCTCGCTCACTATCCGAGTCAGGGAAGTCTTCTGAATCACTTTCTTGCAATCTTGTCTTTTCCTTTATTAAAGGCATTTTCTTTGGTGTCGCTCCTTTAGATTGTGCTTTCCTCTTTAGTTTTGGCACTTTAAACAAATCTTCATCACCTCCCACTGTTTTTTCCCCAACATCATGTATCACCTCATCAATGTTCCTTTGTTCCAGCTCCTCTCCTTCTACACTAGTCTGACTCTGATTCACAAACGCTTCAGCAGAGGTGGTTGCACACTCTCCATCCGGTTGTGTTTCAGACCCCTCAGCTGGTGTCTCCCTCTGCACCCCTTCACTGTCCTCCTGACTCCCCACCCTCTGCACCCCTTCATCCTCCGTGCTCGGAGCAGCCTCTGGCTCACGAGCCTTTTCTGGACAATTCCGCACCAGGTGCCCTTCCTGCCCACAGCCAAAACATTTCATAGATTGTGTTGATGCGAAAATTGTGTAATCAAACCCTTCAACTTTAAATTTCATGACCACATTCAGCGCATCACTATCATTCTTCAGGATCATGTAGAGTTGTCTCCTGAAAGACACAACATGTTTCAGTCTGCTGGATTCACATCCTGACGGGAGCATTTTCATTGCCGACACAATCTGTCCATGACGTGAAAGCTCCCTTTCCAACACCTCATCACTGATAAACGGTGGCAAGTTAGACAGTATGATTTTTTTCGCTGGATTAGTGAGAGGAAAAACGGTGACATGCGTGTTTTTAACAACAATTCCTCGCTCAACAACAAAGTTTACTTTTTCAATTGAGTCCAAAAAAATCACAACTGCGCTGTTCATCCTGGACGCAGCCCTTAAACTATCATACCCGACGACCTCCCCAACTGCCAGACTACAATCCTCCACTGAGTGCTCCACGCCGACCGGTACTTTAATTCCGTGCCGACGGGAGAGGTTTGTGAAACCCCCAGAAGCATTGGCACTGGGCCTGCTACCTGCCATGACACACAGCCAGGTAGGCTACCGGCTGCTGCCGTGCAGCACACCGATCACCCCCCGTGAACCCCGATAGTGATTAGAAAGAAGTGTGAACAGTGTGTAAACTATCACCAGTGAAAAGAAACAGTTTCTCAAACCTTAATGGAAAAAAGACGAAACCTCATCCACTCCAACACACTCTCCTACCGCTCAGCAAACACTCACGCATGCGCAAGAGACAGAGAGAGAGAGAGAGAGAGGAGAGAGAGAGAGAAAGAGAGAGAGAGAGCAACAGAGAGGGAGAGAGAAAGAGAGAGGGAGAGAGAAAAAGAGAGAGAGAAAGAGAGATGGAGAGAGAGAGCGACAGAGAGAGAGAGAGAAAGAGAGAGGGAGAGAGAAAAAGAGAGAGAGAAAGAGAGAGAGAGAGTGAGAGAGTGAGAGAGGGACAGAGAGTGAGAGGGAGAGAGGGAGCGACAGAGAGAGAGAGAGAGAGAGAGAAAGAGATCCAAAGAGAGAGATATAGAGAGAGATACAGAGAAAGAGAGAGAGAGAGAGGGGGAGAGAGAAAAAGAGATTTGATTGATTTTTAAAACACACTTTATTTGCCACATATAATGTACACATTTATATTAACATTTCAAATTATTTATTTAAAGACTATTCTTTGTTCTTTTGTTGTTGAATAAATAAATATCCCCAAACTCCAGGTCATCATCTGCCACATCACATAAAACATTCTGGAAACACCACACAGTCCTGAAAGTGTTCAGATCTCAAATAAAATCAACTAAAAGACATTTTAGCTGAGCTAGGAGAGAGGCCGGAGGATCCATGCAGGCCAGTCTGTGCCACAGGGAGGATGAGACCAGGTTGTTGGCGATGAGGGTCCGTCCTCTGTAAGACATTTTAGGGAGTAGCCATCTCCACTTATTTAATCTGCCTTTTACCTTTTCAAGGACCCCATCCCAATTTTTTTTGGTACTGGTCTCATCCCCCAGGAAGACCCCCAGGTACCTGAGACCTCCTCTCTTCCATGTGAGTTCAGCAGGCAGACTGAGCCGACCCCCCAGCCTCTCCCCCACCATCAAAGCCTCGCTCTTTCCCCAGTTCACCTTTGCAGAAGAAATAAAACCAAACATGTTAATAGTGTCAGTTAAAACATCGATATCTTTTTGTGACTTAAGAAGCACGATGAGATCATCGGCATACACAGATATTTTAAAAGACACGGGGCAGCTGGGGAAATACACACCTGTTAGTTTCTGTCTCAGTTGGTGGATCAGAGGCTCGATGGCTACAGAGTACAACATGCCCGAGAGAGAGCAGCCCTGCCTCACCCCCCTCCCAATATTAAAAGGTGCACTCAGCCCGCCATTAATCTTCAGAATACTCGCAACTGTACAGAACCCTGATCTTGGCTATGAACCCAGGGTTGAAGCCTGGTCAAAAGCCTTTTCCTGGTCTATGGAAATAAGACCAGTTTCTATGCCCAATTTACTGGAAACCGCCAGAACATCTGGAATTAAAGTGATATTATCACTTATGAGGTCTGGTCAGGGTGGATGATGGACGCCATCACCTCTCTCAGTCTGAGGGCCAGAGCTTTGGACAGGATCTTATAATCCGTGCACAGCAGAGACACCGGTCTCCTATGGCTGCCTTTTTGTGTTTGAGGGAGTCTAAATGCCCTCCATTTGCCGAGGACTCTGCTAAAGACTGCAGTTCTTCCGCGTCAAACTCCAGATTTCTCAAAGATCGGGTTAAGTCTCGAGTGACATTGCTAGTAAACTGCTGGCATAATTGTTTAATTTGAGTTTTCCCAAAATCCCACCACTGCTGAATGCTGGGAAAGGCAGGCCTGCTCTCTCTGTGGCTCTCCCAAAAAAAACTTAAAAGGAGTCCTAAAAACCTGGTTGTTTAAAAGAGTGGTGTTAAAATGCCAATATGCGCTCTTTAAATGAATGTTTTTAATAAAAACAGAACAGGAAACTAAAGAGTGATCGCTAAAACCCACAGGCTGAATGTGACATCTTTTAAAAATATTTAAATGATGATTAAAACAATAGAGGCGGTCCAGTCTAGCTAATGATAAAAAGTTGTCTTTTGAATGACTCCAGGTGTATTGTCTGTATAAACCCTCCACACATCACACAGCTGGTGTGTTTGAATGATCTGTGTGATCCTGCTAGAGGAAGCAGGGTGGGGCTCTAGATGATTCCTGTCTAAAAGAGGTGTTTCAGTACAGTTCAAATCACCTCCTAAAAATACCAAATCATCATCATTACAGTCTTTAACAGTATCATTTAAAATGTTTAAAAATGCCATCCTGTCCAACCCTTTGGTTAGTGCATAGACATTTAAAAACACAAGCTTCACTTTTTCAAAAGTTGCTTTTACTTTCATTAAAACACCTGGGATGATCTCCTCTAAGTCAAAAGAAACTGGTAAAAAAACTCCTGGAAAATAAAATCCCCATCCCTCCACTAAGACTGGACTTGTGACTTAAAACGACCCCCCTGTTAAAAGCCTGCCTCCATTCACATTCATTATCTGCTGTCCTGTGGGTCTCCTGTAAAAGTAAAACGTCTATCCTCTTTATCTCCATGAGTTTAAAAAGAGCAGCCCTGGGGCACTGGTGGCGAAGTTGTTAGGGCGCGCGCCCCATGTATGGAGACTTTCGTCTCAAGCGGGCGGCCTGGGTTCACTTCCCACCTGTGGCCTCTTTCCCTCTCTCTCTCTCTCTCCCTGATTTCGGACTCTATCCACTGACCTGTCTATCCATTAAAGGCACAAAAAGCCCAAAAATAAATCTTATATATCTTAAATCTTAAATCTTAAAAAATAAATAAATAAGAGCAGCCCTTTTAAAATCAGCCCTGGCTCCGTTCAGGTTTAAACTGCTGATATTAAAATCACACATGGATGAAAAAGAGAGTGTGCTAAACCTGTTCAGAATATCATATCATATTCATCCCCCTTTGCACCAACATTGCTACACAGTTCCTGTCTCAGTTTGGACACATACTTTCTGAGTCTATAAGTTTCCTGATCAGAAAAAGACCCTTTCCCTTTATCTCTCATGAGATCTCGTGCCGACTCAAAAAAAAGCCTTTTATCAGGGAAATAATTTTTCTATTTTTACACCCCACATTTTTTTTTTTTTTTTGTAGAAATAGTTTAATTTTTTCTACACTGTAGTCTCTTTTGTTTTTCTGTCTCTGAGAGTATCTGCACTCAGACGTTTCACTGTCAGTGAGATGGGGAGAGTCCTCATCAGCACTGACCTCTGATCCTGGATCACATTCTTTTGGTTTGTTTTCTGTTTTTCCTTTTGCTTTCTTTGTTGTTCTTTTCTTTTCTTCTAGTGAAACATTTTCACTAGTCTTTGATTTTCTTTTGGAGCTAGGAGTACTAAGAGAAGACTCTTCTTCCTCCATCTCCTCCTCAGCAGGTTCAGTACAGCCCCTCCCTTTACCTGCTGCCTGTTGCTCAGTATCAACACTAGACCCATTCCCCACCTCCATCTCCTCACCTGCCTGCTCCTTAAACCACCCACCACCTTGTATCTGCTCACCTGTCTGCTCCTTGAACCCCCCACCACTCTGTGTCTCCTCACCTGTCTGCTCCTTACCCCCACTACTCTGTGTCTGCTCACCTGCACTGGATCCCTCAGCTTCATCTTTGTATGGACATGCTCTGACAAACGCTGGTCGGCAAAACACCCCCCCCCCCCCCCCCCCCCGCAACTAACCGCTAAACCCAGTAACAATAAACAAGTGCCCAAAACAACAACTAACACATAAATCATATTAGAAAAGTTTGGAAAATTAACACTCACTCAAGAGCTCCGCACACTCTCACACACCAACTCTCAGCACATCCGCTCAGAGAGAGAGAGAGAGAGAGAGAGAAAAAGACAGAGAGAGAAAGAGAAAGAGAGAGGGAGAGAGAAAGAGAAAGAGAGAGAGAGAGAGAGAGAGAGAGAGAGAGAGAGAGAGAGAGAGAGAGAGCGAGCAAGAAGCCGGACTAGAGGAAATATTAGACAGGCTTTTTACATGTTGGTGAGAGCCAACAAGCCAACGTGTAGGGCGTAGGCTTACCAATGCATATGCATTGGTTGCAACCTGGTTACTCTACTGCCCAACAAGCAGGTGATCTGTCTCACTGCTAATGTGAAAGCAACAATCTAACGGCAGAGTGTAAATCCCTGCTGAGGCGTGACGTTCTGCTGTATCGTTAGCGGTGTCATCGTCGTCTCATGTTTACCAGCTGCAGAAAGATGTCTGAACCGAGTTATGACCATCTTCAATGTAGCCATTTAGCCCCGTCCTATAGTCGTCATGGTAACAGTTGAATACACAGACACATACTCCACATGCAGTTTAATAACAATGGGCTGTAGTTGCTAGCAGAGTCAGATTCGAGCAAAATCTGGTAATATTACTGAACCTTATCAGTCGACATGTTTCTCTGGCTTCTCACAAAACGTCTACGGCTTCGCCCTCCTCTGATGGTCAACAAATGCACGTCAACATGGCCCAATGAGCACCAGCACTGTGTTTTTAGACGGTGCAGATGCACTTAGAAGCCATCGGTAGGCCAAAGTTTCTCAACCTTTCATGAGTGCATGTGTAAACACACATATATATTAATTTGGATTTTTTTTGTCCCGCCAGCTCCCCAAGGAATCTTTCCGCATTAAAGGGATACTTCACCTATTTGCATTAATCTTTGTATCATTAGAAACCTGGTAGTATTTTTGAATGGTCGTGCATCCAGCCCTCATTTTCCCCTGAGATGAGAAATCTTTGTATTTCTAAGTCTGAAAAGCAGCTTCGGAAGCTGTTGCGGTTAGCGGGGTGAAACTACAACACTAGTTCCTCATATTTTCGACCACTGAAGCTACAGACCAATCACAGATCAGTGGGTGGGAACTCACTCCCAGAATTGAAACTTAACGTCCAACATATTGCTTGGAAGCTATGCTAACAGGCTCTATGGAGAAAGCTAAATATAGCGACGAGACAGCTGCTGCCGACAGGCCGGTCTTGTGTCTTGGCTGCTTCGGCTGCTGCCCGCCGGTGCCGGCGCTATCAACAGCAGCCAAGAAACAAAACCGGCCTGTCGGCAGCAACCATCTCGGGGTTATATTGCTATATTGCTGGTCACCGCCAGCCGCTGCCAGCTCAGCAGCCGAGACAATGATACCTGCCTGTCTGCGGCGGTGAGGACAAGGAGCCGGGGCCGGCTCGAGCTGGGGCAGACTGGTAGTGTCGGTGCTCTCACTGTTTGTCTATGGACACAGACATAGAGTCTGTTTTCTGCCAGGAATTTCCAAGATCAATTCTGGAAGAAATCTCAGAATCAGTTGAGGAAATGTCCTTATGTGTTGAAGTAAATATGTCTGTAAATGTTTTTATTATTATATTTCTACTGCTATACTGTATATTTTGGAGAAACTGTATCAATCGAATTTCCCTCTGGGATTAATAAAGTATTTCTGATTCTGAACTAGAGGACCTTAGTAGGAGTGGCCTGCGGTGCTGTGCATTCTGGGATTTGGTGTCTTTAATCCACATGAGCCAAAAAGACACTTTCTGTCTTTTCTCGGTCAAGAAGGCACCAACTTCAAAATGTATTTCACAATTCTACATATATGACCCAATGTCAATACAGATTCATGTTTCAACGGGTGAAGTATCCCTTTAAGTCAGGTGAGTCGATGAGAGAACTCAGCAGGTCGTATTCAGGAAAATACAGACAGCAAGGGGGCGGGGCTGACGACATTTATATCCTGTGACCAGCACGCGCCTGGTTACGATCTCTGTGCACATAATGAAAGTGCTTCATTATGCTGTGTGTGTGTGTGTGTGTGTGTGTGTGTGTGTGTGTGTGTGTGTGTGTGTGTGTGTGTGTGTGTGTGTGTGTGTGTGTGTGTGTGTGTGTGTGTGTGCTCTTCATACCTGCTGACTCTCCCTGCACTGCTGTTAAATTATAGAAGCCAGCTGCTGCACTGTTACACTTTATTTATCTCATTACTTGCACAAATATAAGAAAATATACCCGTACATGAGAGGAGTGTACAGCAGAGAATCAGAGTCTAAAAGTGTTTTTTTAATTAATGATCAACATTTTAATCATTAATTATTAAAAGAGAGAATCTGCTGCTACACAGCGTGCTAGCCAACATGTTTGGCTCATAGGAGTTTTTTTACTTTATAATTACTTTTTAAAATATCAATCAAAAGAGTTAACATTTTATAGTAAGTCAGGAAATGAAAATATAAGTTGAAAAAGTTATTAAAGCTCCTGATTGGTCATGTGTTTCATCCAAAGATGCCTTGTGTTGTAAGTTGCACCTCTGTTTGCTCCTCTTTATTTTGAGCTTCCTTAACAGATTTACATTCCTCCAAACTGCAGAGGGATTCGTCACATGAAGTGAGACATAAAGAGCTGACAGGAAGTGTCCCGGTACATCTGTAAGTTGTTCTCACACATTATGCCTTTTTTGTAAGTGATTGTGATTCAACAGCAAGCGAGCGTGCCACCAGCACCACTACGCTCTGCTCCGTTTTAAAAAACACTGAGGGTCTATTTTGTCAACGGAGTATGCTGCAGGTTCGCATCAAGCTGGACAGAATAGAACAACCAGGATAGGAAGTCAGTCGAGGAAACGCACAGAACATCCGATCAATTTCAAAATAAAACACAATTTACAGACTCACAATCACTTTATCAACATGACGTCAAAATAGGCACCGAATGAACAACAAATCATCCTCAGAGAGACAAAGAAACATGTTGTTTACACATTTTCTCGTTATTCCCGCGTGATCTTGCAGTTCTCGTGTGATGTGTGTCCAGCTGCTCATGGCTGCGCTAACAATCCAGAAACGGATCCAGTTGGGCAGGGTGCGCACCGTCCTATGGAGCAAACCCATGGCACTGACGGACTGCGGATGATGTGGAAATGAGGTGATGGACATGCTTGTCTTTAGATTTGTTCAGTGAGGGGCACTTTACTGTTTACAGTTACTTATTACTACTATCAAAAAGTGAGTCACTAATGGAGTTACTGATTCATTAAAGTAATTAGTTACCTGTGAGTAACTTAAGCATTACTTTATTTTGGTTCAGTCCTCATATTTCAAATAACACTGTAGTCATATTCAGTTACTGATTAGATCTCTGAAGGCGTCAGACTTCATCATCAATAACCCTCCACCCTCCGGCTGTGATTTAAATCAAGGATGTTGTTTTTGACTTGGCACGCTAATGGAAGCAGTGTTTCTTGTGGACAAAAAAGATTTTAAGAACTTAGCATGTGTTGACGTGATTATTTTTTTAAATGGAAGAGGAAAACCTCTGTTTTAAAAAAAATACCGCCTACGTGTGGAAGGAGAAAGTAGATGCAAATTAAAAACAGGAAACACAAAACATGAAACATGAGGAAAACTTAAAATATGAACTTTACTATCCTGGAGACGTGACACAAAGAATCTTTTTTGTGTTTAAATGGAAGAAATAAGGAACTAGTGGCCTTTGAATCCATATGTTTCATCATAACAGAATCACTACATGGTGAATGTATTTGTTCTCCATTAGGGTAATCGATTATTTAATTCAGCACAGAGAACAGATCCTCTATATGTGACAGCTTATAGCTCCTAAAACAAATGAACCCAATCTCCATGTAATGTTTTTCATTTCCTCCGTGCGTTCTTTAATTAACTACCAAGACTTTCTCTTTGATCCGAGCTCGCTCTTCCTCCTGGGCCTCGCTCATGAAACCTTTATCCAGCCGTGTTAGCAGAAGAAGAAGACTCAGCACTAACACTGACCTGATTTTATGAATGGAAGTGAGTTGTATAAGAGGAGCAAACAGTATCAAACTAGTTACAAATGTAATAATTCAGACTGAACCAGAAATGTATGTTAGTGCTAATGTGATACAGAGTTTGTGTCTTTTTGTTTTTAAATGATTAGACTACATAAATCATTGGTGAAAGCAGTGGCGGCTGTAGGCTTTTTCTCCAAGGGGGTGCACAATGTCTCACATTTAAACCAAGATTTGTTAGCTTGATGCTAAAACATAGTGGAAATTGCCATTAAAGGTCACACATTATGCAAAATAGACTTCACCATAACCCTTTTCACACATACGTAAATGTCCTGAAAAAGGGACTTTAGGGTATGTGTGAACGCAAACCCTGGGAGTTTCTCCTCCAGACCCCTAGTATTTTTTACGCAGAAAGTCCGAGTGAGCTGATGTCTGAACGCGGCAGCATATACACCGGAGAATTCACCTCAAGCCAATGGGAAGAGAATGACGTTTATATAGTGACTGTCTAAAGTGCACGTAATTAACGTGTTGTTCTCCTCTCTTTTGTGGATGTTGTCATTCCATTAGATTACATATAGCATTGATATAAAGGCAAACATTCTCATTATAACGTCGTGTAGCGGACTCTGTTGCTTAGGCCGATGTTTTTTTACGTCACGTCTTACCTCAGGAAATCCCCCGATCCCCCTCCCCTCTGACAGGGATAGTCCCCCGCTGTGAGGAGCATATGTGAACGGCTAGTTCAGGGGAATCTCCGGAGCGGTCCTCCAGTAATTATCTAGATATTATCCGGAGTGCATATGTGAAAACTGCTCATGTTTCTCTAACACTAATGTATGTTCAAATAAAAGTCCATCCTCTCCATCTTCTGCCTGCTCCACTTTTCAGAAAATGTGTGCTCAAACAGGCTGTTTGGAGATTTTCCCTTCATGACATCACAAAGGGCAGTAGCCCCTCCCCCAGGTGGGTGACACTCCCACAGCTAGGTGTTTGTTCTGCCCTCTGAGTCTGCCTTCTCACCTTAAACAATAGGACATGGGGCGAGAAAGACCGAGACACACAAAGCCCTTCCAGAGAGGGGGCATGGTCAGACACCGCTCATTTACATATTTAAAGGTACAGACACAGAAACAGCCTGTTCTGAGCAGGGCTAAAATAGAGGGGTTTATAGACAATGATCAAATACAGGATCAGAGTGGATTTAGAACAAGAAACTTCACACACATGTTTTGAGGAGCTCTGACACTTATTTAAACTGGTTGAAGAGGAGGAGGATATGTCACCTTTAAGGGCTAACATAATAAGAATCTTAACAATGTTCTTAGATTTTAGAGAAGCTAAGTTTCTCAGCATCTCCCAGATGATCAGGCGCCGGGTCTCAACACTTTTCAATCATTGACACTTTAAAGGGGATTTGAAGAGGATGTTGCTTTGACTCTAAAAAATAAGATCATTTAGAGATATTGCATGTTTTTCTTTTAACTATAAGGTTGGTTAAAATCTAAAACAATTTTGAGATGTGCTCATCTTAAATGTAAAAGAAAGGGAGGACTGAGCCCTACAGGCAATGACTCTCTGACACCTAGTGTTTAAAATGGGTACTGCAGTCAAAATTCTAAACATTGTAGAGAGTCGATGCTCACAGGTTGCCATGTGGTGGATACTGAAGCTTCAGTGTTTATCCAGCTCTGCATGGGTCTGTAAACCTTTCTGTGTTCTAACCTCTCTCCATTTTTCAAAAGCATCTCCAATATTGATCCTAGTTTGAGCACGTTTCTGCTCGTGGAGCTTATTAGAAACATGCAGAGGCTTTTTAGGTCGGGTACAATCACTTCTATCTGAACCACTTCTCTTGCCCCGCTTCCATCGCTGCAACACCTGTTTGTTTGACCTGATAACTGCTCTCACATCTGGCAAACCGAGGGGCGTCCAAAACGGCCATGTGGGGGGTGTCTTAAAACCGCCTACCTTCTCTGATCCAAACAAATCCAGAGCATTCAGGAGCAGAATCTAAAGTTAGAAGGAGGACATACTGGCTGCTGCATTGTTGTCAGAGAAGCCAGCACTTCAACATAGCATGTTTCCTTAATGTCTGATCATATAGTAAGGTACCTTTATCATTTCACTCACTACACATCTTACTGGTTGGACCTTTAAGTGTTGAATGTTTTTGCACAAAGTAAATCTGCTGGTTTGCAGCTGCAAAGAAAAGCTCAGTTTCTTTTCAATAAAACATCTTCATGTTACATAAGGACGACACAGGATAGAGGAGCGTGAATGGTTGAGAGTTTGTGTTCTGTCAGCGTTGAACTAATTACTGAGGATACACAAACATACCATGTGTTTGTCCCACAGTTTGTTCTGTGTTTGTAGGCTCTGATCCGGTTTTTCTGTAGTCCTGGTCCTCTAAGATGTGTGACAGTCTGCAGTGTGGCCGAAGCTGCTGCTCTGTGATCCGCTGGCTAACACGCTCACACATCCAATGTGTGTGTTCACAGCTGTGTGTGTAGCCACATAGAAAATTGGCTCTGATCAGCCAGGCCTGCAAAGGTTTAGGGGCTGAGATGTGTCCAGAAGCAGAAAACACCCAAACACACACACAGAGCCCTGAGCTGCAGGCTGTCCGTCACCAACCAGGCCGAACTTTATTGATCTGTGGCATTATCTCTCTCGCTCCACTTGACATTTGTGGGCACGGCCGAGTGTGAAACACAAAAACTCAAACTGACAGATACACACACAAGAAGTGTAACACTTAGAGAGGCCGACACACACTTATCCTCTGCTCCCATGCTTCTAAAAGAAGTCGGATGATAAGGATGTGCCCCTCACTCACACACACACACACACACACACACACACTTTCATGTTAGTCACTGCATAATGCAAAGCCTTGACTCGACACACTCAAACACACACACATGCAAATAAACACATGCACACCCAAACATGCACACTTCCCTCCCCCTCACACTCTGAGCAGCCTGTGTGGGCGCCGCAGCCTGAAGCTGTTTGTGAATCCTCGGGCTGCTCCGTCCAAAAGTCTCTCCTCCCTCTGACTGCTGCTGCCTCCAACACACTGACAACACACCAAGAGACTCACACACACAAACATAGGAAGCTCTTAGCTGTTATGTACAGTACATGTAGAATCCCAGTTTGATGACCTGTTAGCTTGGATCAGTACCAGGTCCCAGTCTGATGATCTGTTAGCTAGGATCAGGACCAGGTTCCAGTGTGATGACCTGTTAGCTAGGATCAGTACCAGGTCCCTGTTTGATGACCTGTTTGCTAGGATCAGTACCATGTCCCCGTCTGATGACCTGTTAGCTCGGATCAGTACCAGGTCCCAGTTTGATGACCTGTTAGCTAGGACCAGTACCAGGTCCCAGTTTGTTGACCTGTTAGCTAGGACCAGTACCAGGTCCTACTTTGCTGACCTGTTAGCTAGGATCAGTACAAGGTCCCAGTCTGATGACCTTTGGTGATGAGGGAACTTATGGCAGAGATGTTTGATTTGACCAGGGCTGTGGAAAAGGGATCCAGATTGCAAGTGGAAGGTTTCATTTTTTTGATGATCTCCTAAGTCTCTTGGGTTTGGTGAGAGCAGACTGGAAAGGCAGCTCCAGTGAGACAGCCTTGTGGTCAGACACACCCAAATCATATGCTAATACATTTGTAATGGGTGCAGAGTGAGTGATCACCAGATCAAGCATGTGCCCCTTGGTGTGAGTGGGGACATCAACATGTTGAGTTAGGTTGAGACAGTCCAGTAGTTCTAAGAACTCAGCTGCAGGGTGGCTGGAGGGGGTGTCGACGTGGATATTGATAGCTCCAAGTATTATAATGTTGGCAGAGGTTGTGCAGAGTGAAGAGAGAAGGTCGTGCATCTCTGAGATGAAGGTTGAGTTTGGTTTGGGTGGCCGGTAAATAAGAAGAATTGTCATGGTGAAAGGGGGTTTGCATTTAAATGCAAGGCATACAAATGAGGACAGTTCAGGCAGGGGCAGGGGGGACAGTTCAAATTAATTTCTGAAAAAGACAGCTACACCGCCACTCCGACGCCCAGAGCTGCGGGCTTTCTCGAGGTAGCTGTAACCAGGAGGACAGACTTCAATTCAGGGCAGAGAAGACGCCTGGCTGGTGCCAAGTTTCAGTTAGGCACATTAAGTCAATGCCCTTGTCCGAGATGTGATTTTGAATAAAGGATGATTTATTTGAGATGGATTGTGCATTAAAAAGCTCTATTTTGACTGCTGAAGAAGGGGAGAATCATTGTAGAGCCCGAAGAAGACTGGAGTCCACTCCACGTTTTCTGTGCTGCTTGAAGTTTGGTGATCTCGCAGGGTTTCCAGTGCTACTTGTTACAGGGACAGCAGCATACTGATGACGTCGCAGACGTGCGACGGTGCACTCGTCTGAGGACCAGATGGATCGAATGGAGTGACCGGGCTTGAAGTAAACAAACTTTTGACGGGAGCTTCTGTGGATGTAACGGGGCTGACGCAGAAGTCCAAGTTGTTTAATGGCTGTGATGCATGTTGGAGTGGTCCAATTGTTGAGTGTCAGCAGTTGGGGGATGGAATACGACAACATCATGCGATTCATGCCGGTCGCCGGTGGTGTTAGCCTGGAGTCAGCGCGTAGCCACCGGCCGCTCGTTGACTGGAGGGCAGGTAGCTTTCGGCTAGCTGGCAGTGGAGTTAGCGGTCCGAGGTAACGAGCCTATCTGCTCCGGGGAACCATCTGCGAAGCTGTTCGGGAGAAACCTCACAGAAGTAGCTCTGAACAGAGACTGGAAGGTCCAGTATAAATGTATGTGTATAAATGTTTAAACTTTATACAACATGAGCGGATTCAATTCCGTACTAAAACCAGGTAATACTTAGGTTTTTCTGGTGAAGAAGCAGCGAACAGCCAACACCAGCGTTCTTTATATCAGTACCAGGATTTGTCTGATGGACACCAACAGGCGTTTTGTTGCAGCAGTGAAGCTCCTGTCCATCTGTCTCTGCCACGTTACAGTTTTACTTACCTAAGCCACAAGTTGGCTCAAATCCATCTTTTTGTTTTAGCGTTACGAACTCAAAATATACCGATTTGGCTTTGATTTGTTTGGTGACCTGTTAGCTAGGATCAGTACCAGGTCCCAGTTTGGTGACCTGTTAGCTAGGATCAACACCAGGTCCCAGTTTGGTGACCTGTTAGCACGGATCAGTACCAGGTCCCAGTTTGATGACCTGTTAGCTAGGATCAGTACCAGGATTTGTCTGATGGACACCAACAGGCGTTCTGTTGCAGCTGTGAAGCTCCTGTCCATCTGTCTCCGCCACGTTGCAGTTTTACTTACCTAAGCCACAAGTTTGCTCAAATCCATCATTTTGTTTTAGCGCTACGAACTCAAAATAAGCAGATTTGACTTTGATTTGTTCCAAACAAAGTTAAACAGGATGCTACGATGCAGATTAAAACCCAGGTATGTCTGCAGGACGACAAGCACACTACTTTTGAAACAGTGTTTGGATCAACAATTTCTGATGCAACATCATGACATTGAGAAATTCTGAACAATGGCTTAGTGGTTTTAACACACACACACATTCACACACTAAAGCCTGGTTTATACTTCTTTTTGTAAGCTTTGCCATAGCATGCTCCGTAGGTTCACGTACCTCTGTACCTGCAGAGAACCCTACTTACGTAGCCTAACATGCTCGAAATTTTAACGTGTCCAAACAATGAAGCCCTGTGATTGGTCAGCTGGGTAGCATAGTATTTCCTGCATTTACAACATTCCTGGTATTTCCGCTGTTTTAAAAATTCTGCAGGAGGAAGAATGCAACAAGCCAGTATAATTAACCACGGCTTGATATTCATGATCTCCATCTCTAACACACGGGTAAGACGCTCGGTTTCTGTCGCCATGGCTCCTGTACACAAACAGACAGAAATGTGGCAGAACCGTAAACCAGCTGCTTAACAAACATAGAAACAGGACTACCAGCTAGCGTTGATAGCTTAGCTTGGTACTGATTAATTAACTGAAGACTTACTCAGACTTAGAAAACTGTGTTTAGTGCATGTACACAAATATGCACAAACAGGACCCTAGTGAGGGGGCTCCTGAGCTTGTTGGGGGGGGCACCTCGGCAGTGCTCAGGTTATAAACTGGCACCTCTCCAGCTTCTAGATGGCGACCCTTCGGTTCCCAAACACAAGTCTGAGTTACTGCCGCTCTCTACTTGACAGATGCACTCTCGTTTGGCCCCTTTGGGTAATGACACACACAATGTCGATTACACTCAGACTGTCGAACCAGCAGATAAAAGATAAAGACTTTCCACTAAGAAAAGATACACCACATTTTGTTACTGACATGAAAGGAGTTTAACTTCCTCGGTCAGTGAATGTAAAATACATTCTGTGTTCGCATCAAACTTTAGCTGTGAGTCAAACACGGCTCCCAAATACTTGTATGTGTCAACAATCTTATCATACTTACCAAGAAAAACTATGGTTTTAAGTTTTCCTAAAGTTAATGATGAGCTCCTTTGTTTTGACACAATAAGGTCAAGGGAAACGTAGTCAGGTGGTCTGACTTTGAGCCTTGAAGAAGACACAGAAGAGCAGCATCATCAGAGGATTTCAGCAGATAACTAGTCTCTTTACGAGACCTTCAGCTGTCTGTATAAAGAATAAACAGAAGGGGTGAAAGAACACAACCCTGAGGGGAGCCAGTCTTCAAAACAAGGACATTTGACATGAATCTGTTAACTAAAACCTGTTGCTTCCACTCTGTTAACGAGTTTAAAAAGCAACAATAAAAACTGGTGAGGTAAATCAAAATAAGCAACATGCCGGTCATTTAAAATGGGAGGTTGTGTCTTGTTTAAAGCTGAAGAGAAGTCAGCATATAAAAGTCTAATGTGGGATTTCAGTTTCTCCAGGGTGCCCATAAACCCTGTCATGGATGAAGAGTTTTTCATCCTCTACCCCCTTTGCCTGCTTGATATGCAAACTGCAAGGGGTCGAGTTTGTCATTCACTAAAGAGATAACCTTGTCTTTTAAAATCCTCTCAAAAGTCTAGGATCTAGGATTTTTAAATCCAGGAATAGGAATTATAATTAAAGTGTTGTCTCCTGTAACGATCGTCACACATCTGATAGTTTAGAGAACACTTCACTGAGAGGGTCGGCGCCCACAGACCGCATCCGGGCCAGCAGCTTTCCTTATATCTGTTTTCTTACATGAGACGGAAAACTGATCTTGTGGTATCAAAAGGTACGAGCAAATCTAGAGACATCACAAGTAAAACCAGAGCGTTCGAAATGAGAGAGGAAAGGACTCAAAGCTTCATCCGCCCTTTAATGCCCATGAGCGGCTTGGCCTCGCTTGTACACTGGTCATTGGAGGCCATTGATTGAATTCCTTTTCCGATCTGCTTGAATGTTTCTGCTGCTGAATCGCATTTCTATGTGATTCTTATAATTTCTTTTGGCCTTTGCTATTTTGCTCCTCACTTCTCTGGGGACAGACTTTTTCTCAAAAGGATGACCTGTGTAGAAAGTCCTTTTTCTTTTTTTGTTGATTTGAGTCCTTCAGTTTCCAAAGGTTTAGTATTCGATCGATAACAACCTCTTTCATCGGGATAACAGAGTCTACACAAAGTCACAAAGTTCAATCAGGTCTTCATAAGCACTGTGAAAACAAAAGCCAGGAGAGAGGAGAGGCTGTCCTCTTTCTCTCCGAGTCTGAAGGCCGGTTTGTACACAGGCAATAAATACACATTGTTATAGTATGACGCACCAAGGGAAGTTATGGCAACGGATTTATACCTCACTTATTGTTCATGAGTGCTCAGAGTCTTGTTTTAGGTACAATCGTTCACATCACAGAGGATGATCTTCTGGTTCTTCAGGCAGAAAGAATCAAGTCTACAATGATTGATTTTCATTGTGCCAAAAGTTCAAAAATGTCACAGCTCAAGAGAGAGTTTCAAAATCAGATTACATTTTATTAATCTATATGTCTACTTCAATTTCTGGTCTCTTAAAGCGTTTTCAGGCAGGCTGCCACCTGAAATCTTCCTGAGTTTGTTTTTCACACAACAAAGAATCAGAAGCCGTTTCATTACGGTCATGGGGATTGCAGCAGACGCACGGCAGTCACAAGATATGAATGTAATCAAGCTCGCCCACTCACGTATGTCTGCCTTGTATCCTACTGTATTCTCTCATTGGCTCACCACGAGAGAAAAAGAGATGCGCAGTCGAGTCCACGTCTGCACATCAGAGAAAAACACAGAGAGCATGACAGCTACTTTAGTGACTTTGTGGCTTAGGCTATTCTATTTTAAGCAATTTTAATCAGACACAGCAATAAATAAATTAAAAAATAAAATAGACGCGCGGCCGAGTCCACAAGCGAGTCTGCGGCCGCACATCGGAGAACAACACAGAGAACAGGACAGGTACTTTACTGACTTTGTAGCTTTTTTTAAGCCATTTTAATGAGACACAGCCATAAATAAATGGTCACAGTAGATCATAAAAATATAGCACCATGATAAACAATCAGAGAGGATGCAAGAGTAATTACATCTTTTCAATCTAGGCCTGACCCCCCTGACCCTGTGTGCACTTCATTAACTAATAATGAGACAGAAAGCAGCCTTATGCGTCCTGCAGCATCCCTGACACTACACATAAAACACACAATTAACTGTCCAGTGTTTCCTGTTAATTACCAACACTATCTCTTAATAAACCAAACATGATGCTTTAAAACATCCTCACTCTGTGTTGCTCAGAGACAGCAGCTCTATAGATCAGAATATTTCTGATGACACCACGCTCCTTGTTTCTGATTGGCTGCAGGGTGTCTATTAACTTCTATTAACTTTAAGAATTTAACATTTATGGTTTACTCTTGCGACTTTCAGAGCAGATTTTTTTTTCATCAAAACAATGCTCTCTGCCGACACACCTCTTTCATCTCTCAGCCCCCCCTCCCCACTTCCTCGGCCCCTCCCCTTGTGATTCCCTGGCAGTGTTCTGTAGAGGTGTAAAGAGTACTAATATATTCTACTCAAGTAAAAGTACTGTTACTTTGATAAACTACTTAGGTACAAGTAAAAGTGCCAGTTTAAAAATGTTCTCAAAGTAAAAGTAAAAAGTAACTTGTTTAAAATGTTCTTTAAGTAAAAGTTACTTATTTACATTTTTTAGCAATGAATCTCTCGTGTTTCGTGAAAAAAGGACGAGAGGATATTAATCTCAACGTTTTGTTTTTTTAATTAAAGGCCAATCTTTACAAAGATTTATCTTTTCAGATAAACATTTTCTTTTCTGCCCCATTGATTTTTGTGATTTTTAGATCCAGCAGATGTCGCCCTTGAGCACCAGCATGAAGCCAAAACAACTTGTGGTGCATTGTTGTGTTAGCATGCTAATGCTAGCGATCTTTATTATGCTCGTATCTTCACACTGCATGTAAATTTACCTGAAATGAGCGTGATCTAGAAACACAGTTAAGCAGTGAGTACAGTATGTTATTCTTCTTTTCTCTAGTCCCTCAATTAAACAACTTTTATACACGAGGGGAGGAGTCAGCCGGCCGTCCGGGCGAGTAAACAAACTGAAGATATGACTCGGAAAACTCAGACAGCATCATAGACAGTGGGACTCGGGTGTTACACCCATTGTAGACAGTCATGACTCACAGAGTTATTTTCAGAGGATATACTTGATTTCTATTTAAGTGCGAAAAATTGCATATTAAGCCTCTAAAGGATTTTTAGAAAATACTAAAAGGATCTTTGTCTCAATTATAAAAAGTGTAAAGAGTATTTTAGTGTTTTTAGTTTTATTATTCTGAGGCTGGTTAGTCTCAAAGACAGCCTCAAAGGCTGACTTAGCTGCAACTAAACCTGAGATGAAAGATAATCCATTTATTGTTTTAAAATGAGCCTTTATGAGATTAAATATTAGATGTTTTAGTCTCTGTTTCTTTACCTCTTAGCTGCTGAAGCTTCTAACTGAATCTGTTTGGTTTGAAGTATTTAATTTCACATATCTGAGATGTGTTAAGTTGCAGCAGCTTATAACACCCAACTTCCTCATACGGCTGCTTCAAAATAAAAGCACATCACAGAGATGGCAATTAGGGATGTTTATTGTGAAAAACTTTCCGGAACTAAATGTGTTTATCGCTCGGAGCTTTCGCGGAGCTGCAGTGAGAAAAAGCATTCTCAGCCACATCTTTGCCCAAGAGTAAGAGCCACAGCCAGCTTATTTTAATCATCTTGGACCCAAGACAATAAGACATCAGTTTATAAACACCTTCAGCAGGTAGACCCACAGTAGTGGAGGAGCTTATCCGTGCTGAAGTGGCACCAAACCAAGAAAAGGATCCCTGTCTCTCTGTCTCTCGCCACTCCGGTGCGATGAGGGAAACTCATTCATAGCAGGCCTATTTTTTTACTCAGTAACGGATGTGATTTAAAATGTAGCTAATTACAATACTTAACAGAAAACCTACTTAAGTAAAAGTAAAAGTACAGATTTTAAAAACGACTTAAAAAGTAGTAAGTACACCAAAAAACTACTCAATTACAGTAACGCGAGTAAATGTAATTCTTTACTTTACACCTATGGTGTTCTGTAAGGCAGAGACAGCAGCAGACGAGGGCTAAACATTGTGACTTGAATTCACTTCTGATAACTTAAGTCAGCTGCCCTCGTTTGCTGATGACTCTCTGCAGAGACGAAACGAGACAACCCTGTTGTAAATGGTAAATTGACTTGAGCTTATATAGCACTTTTCTAGTCTTCCAACTACTCAAAGTGCTTTTACACCACATGTTACACCCACCCATTCACACCATTTCACACACTGATGGTAGTGATGATTGCTATGTAGTATCATCCATCAGAAGTAACTAATCCCATTCATTACGGGAGCAATTACGGGTTAAGTGTCTTGCCCAAGGACACATCTGACATGTTGCCCAGCTGGGGATCGAACCTTCAACCTTTCATTTGAGAGGTGACGACTCTACCAACTGAGCCACAGCCATTGTTCTCTCTGTTTTCAGCCGACACATCTGTATGATGTTTAATGTCGGCCACAGAGAGAGAAATAGCACTTTCACACTTTTAGAAATCTCCTGAAAAACTCCTAATACATATTTCCCGGAGGAACTGTATATGTGAACGCAAACAGCTGCATTTTTAGCTCGGATTTCACCCGAAGTTTCTCCTGCCAGACCCTTAGTATTATTCAGAGTGCATGAATCAGTGTAGAGATTCCAGTTGATAATTGGGAACAGCTGCAGAAGTTTTGTAGTAATCCGTGGAACTTCATGGATGTCATGTTTTCATCTTTCACTGGATTGGGACCGTGGGGACCTTTGTTGATACAGCGGGAACATTATGACCTGAAGAGAACAGTCCACCTTTAGAAGGTACGAAACATGAATCAAAAAGACCTGCTAAGTTTGTTGGTGGTCTGACAAATGCATAGATTGTGGTTGTTGTGTAAACTGCAGGTCTGCTGAAACTCTTTTTATATTTTACTTCAATTAATTTCATTTGAATTATTTTTATTTGAACATACAGTACTGTGCAAAACTTTTAGGCAGGTGTGAAAAAATGCTGTAAACTAAGAATGCTTTCAAAAATATAAATAATGATTGTTTATTTTTATCAATTTACAAAATGCAAAGTGAGCGAACAAAAGAAAAATCTAAATCACATCAATATTTGGTGTTACTACCCTTTGCCTTCAAACCAGCATCAATTCTTATAGGTACACTTGCAAAAAGTCAGGGATTTTGTAGGATTGTAGTCAGGTGTATGATCAACCAATTATGCCAAACAGGTGCTAATGCTCATCAATGTCACATGTAGGTTGAAACACAGTCATTAACTGAAACAGAAACAGCTGTGTAGGAGGCTTAAAACTGGGTGAGGAACAGCCAAACTCTGCTTCCAAGGTGAGGTTGTGGAAGACAGTTTCATGTCACAGGTCATACACTATGGCAAGACTGAACACAGCAACAAGACACAAGGTAGTTATACTGCATCAGCAAGGTCTCTCCCAGACAAATATTTCAAAGCAGACTGGTGTTTCAAGATGTGCTGTTCAAGCTCTTTTGAAAAAGCACAACGAAACGGGCAACTTTGAGGATCGTAGACGCAGTGGTCAGCTAAGGAAACTTAGTGCAGCAGATGAAAAACACATCAAGCTTGTTTCCCTTCGGAATCGGAAGATGTCCAGCAGTGCCATCAGCTCTGAACTGGCAGAAACCAGTTGGACCCAGGTACACCCATCTACTGTCTGGAGAAGTCTGGCCAGAAGTGGTCTTAATGGATGGGTTGCAGCCAAAAAGCCGTACCTCCGACATGGAAACAAGGCCAAGTGACTCAACTATGCACGAAAACATAGGAAGTGGGAAGCAGAAAAATGGCAGCAGGTGCTCTGGACTGATGAGTCAAAATTTGAAATATTTGGTTGTAGCAGAAGGCAGTTTGTTCGCCGAAGGGCTGGAGAGCAGTACAATAATGAGTGTCTGCAGGCAACAGTGAAGCATGGTGGAGGTTCCTTGCAAGTTTGGGGCTGCATTTCTGCAAATGGAGTTGGAGATTTGGTCAGGATTAATGGTATCCTCAATGCTGAGAAATACAGGCAGATACTTATCCATCATACAATACCATCAGGGAGGCGTATAATTGGCCCCAAATTTATTCTGCAGCAGGACAACGACCCCAAACATACAGCCAAGGTCATTAAGAACTATCTTCAGCATAAAGAAGAACAAGAAGTCCTGGAAGTGATGGCATGGCCCCCACAGAGCCCTGATCTCAACATCATCGAGTGTGTCTGGGATTACACGAAGAGACAGAAGGATCTGAGGAAGCCTACATCCACAGAAGATCTGTGGTTAGTTCTCCAAGATGTTTGGAACAACCTACCAGCAGAGTTCCTTCAAAAACGGTGTGCAAGTGTACCTAGAAGAATTGATACTGTCTTGAAGGCAAAGGGTGGTCACACCAAATATTGATTTGATTTCGATTTCTCTTCTGTTCATTCACTGCATTTTGTTAATTGATGAAAATAAACTATTAACACTTCCATTTTTGAAAGCATTCTTAGTTTACAGCATCTTTTCATACCTGCCTAAAACTTTTGCACAGTACTGTATTTTCAGATTTAATAATTTCAGTGATTTTTAAATGTTCTATTTTCATTCATCTGTCATGATGCTTTTGTCTTGTGTGAAGCACTTTGAATTGCCTTGTTGTTGAAATGTGCTATAGAACATCTCAATGCTATGAACTCTGGGTAATTCCCTCAAGCTAAGTCTGCAGATATGCCCACTTACGGACAGGGTGCATAAAAGGCTCGAAAAAGTCAGCGAGTGATCACTCACACACTTGAGGATTCATCAGTGGGACAGCCCTGAGCCCTCACAGACTGAAACAGGAATGGGGAATCAAAGTCAGTGAGTGTGTGAGGGTGGACATCGAGATCAGCCCATTGTCTCCATCCATCTTTGATCTCCACTTTCAGCTCACCTGCTCACTCTTTAATCACATCATTAGAAACATGTGTTTTCAGTTGTGTGTAAAACTGTGTCTTCTGCCACCTGTGGTAACAATTATGCATCACAAGTGCATCACAGTGCCAAATGTGTTTTAGTGAGTGAGAATGAGTTCAGAGTTTGGCAAAAAAAAAGAGTGGATGAGGTTTTCAAATGGTGCCAAACATGTTAAATTTGATTAATTCAATACATGGCTTTAGGCCTCAGACCATCTGGTCCAGAGAATATGACTTAGTGTTTTAGCAGCCGTTCTAAAATCAAGGATGAATAAATCTTTAATCCTTTCTCACAGCACGACGTATGACCGCCGTTCTGGAGCCCTGACCACAGATATTCCCACCATAGATCATCTTTCGTCTGGGACGTCCCAACATACAGTCTGTAATGTACTGCATTAGGCATATTTATTCTGAGGTGCACTTAAAAACTGTTTTTATGTCTTTAACATTTGGCATTACACTGAGGTCTGCAGTCATTGAAGACCTGGAATTAGCTACATGAGGCTTGTTTTTCCCTGTTTGTGAGTCTGCTAAAAGGCAGCAGACTAAGAGAGCACTGTGGATAGATTCATCAGTGGATAATAATAATGTCTGTGTACAGAGGTGCTGCTTGTCAACAGGCAAGGGGACCCTGAGGGCTCACAAGCTTTAAACCACAGCAGCGGCTCAAAATGTGCAAATTTTGCAATGACAGTATGGAAACCCTTTCCGAAGGGGGCCCCATCTGATAGCACTCACTCGTTGCCCGACTAAGCGTTGCAGCTTTATTGATGTGAAACCAAAGTCTGTCAATGAAAGTCAACAAATCAAAATGAGGAGGAATTATCCATCTATAGGAGAGAAAAAGGAAACAGGAAGAAAGAGGAAGAGGAGAAAGTGTTGGTGCTGAACGCCGGTTAACGGGCCCCACAATTAATTTTTCCCTAGGGCCCCAACAGACTCTAGAACCCCCGTTGTCTATTTCATTGTGTGTTGCTTAGATCAGTGGTTCTCAAACTTTTTAGACTGCGTACCACCTCCAAAAGTATTTGGCTCTCCAAGTACCACCATTATGGTAGACGTTAAAATACACTGTAGGCCTATTTCTACACACATTTTACACAGGAGGCAAATATATTCATAAAAAGAATATTATTTATTATTGACTGTTGGCAGCCACACTGTAGGACTACTAAGGCATTTCACCTCTTCTGCTTATTTCGCACTGAATGAACGTGTCGTATGTGAGCATTGTGACACTCACTGGAACAGATCCTGTTTTATTTTGAAAAGACAACACTCGCTGCTTCGTCTCTCTAACCGGAGGTGACAGCTCAAAGTGAACCAGCCGAGCTCTCCATTCAGCCGCTGCCTTTGAACTCTAATGCCCGATGCTATGTTGTGAGGGAAAAAACCATTCAGGAATTTTCAAATCTATGTCGTTCTATTCACTCTCAATCTAATGCAATCAGCAGAGGCGCGCATATCCCTGCCTTCATCCTTTTGATCATAAGAAAAACAATTTACACTTTTTCATTTCAGAGGAGTGTGAAATGAAAGCAGGATAAAGGACGCACAGCAGCACGGGCGAGAGACAGAGAGAGAGAGAGGGGTAAGCGAACATGAAACGCACAGAGCACATTTCATTAAAGTGATCCATCATAAACGTGGCCAGCACACACAGATACATGTTTTAAAGAGCCTCTCTGCTGCTCACTGAATTGGTTTTCTGTAGCGTGCGATTAAATTTGGTTCACAGATTAAATAAGAGCTTCAAACCTGGAAAGGAAAAAGCACAAACACACGCTATGCACGGAGATTCAGCTGGTACACAGAAATCACAACCGTCTTAAATACCCCAAAGTGCGACCTCATTACTGTCATAACCTCTCCTTTCTTCTTATGAGCAGGACAAAAAGCATTTCCTGTACAATCACCTGTAATGTAGAAAAAAGAAGAAAACAGCCGATTACAGCTTCAAGAATTTCAGTTTAAAAGACAAAGTGGTGGGGTGCTGGTGGCAGAAGGATTTGTGTCTGCGTCTTATGTGTGGAGGCTGTGGTCCTCCAAGCGGGTGGCCCTGGGTTCGAGTCCGACCTGTGTCTCCTTTCCAGAATGTCATTCCCCACTCTCTCTCTCTCCCTGATTTCCGACTCCATCCACTGTCCTTTCACTGCAATAATGACACAAAAAGCACAAAAGAACACACAGTGCTGACCGGTGTGGAACTACAGACACAGAATAAACACATTCCAAACGACCCACTAAACTGAGCTCTCACTGAGTGACAGGTACAAACAGGTTCAGGATCCAGTAGATTGTTACTGCAGCAGTGAATCAAGCTGTGAGGCTTACTCTGTATGATTTTAAAAGTGTTCACCATTTATGCACTCCCCCTCTACTGTCCGTTTGCTGAAACTGTATGTGTTACATCAGGATGGAGCATCGACAAGTCAGTAAAGTTTACTTGCACAGATGATTGTTAAATTCAGATCTCTGTGTATGTCAGTATCATCATTAGCATGGCTCTCTCACTCGCGCTCTCTCTATCTCTATCTCGCGCTCTATCTCTGTATCTCTCTCTCTCTCTCTCTCTCTCTCTCTCTCTCTCTCTCTCTCACACACACACTCATCATCATCAACAAACACAAGCTAACTAGCAGCTAAATCAAAATAAAAAATAAAGTATTTCCTAGCAGTTGAAGGTCCACAGATTTGTCCTGCAGACGTTTCTCCCAACTCGAGGCTGCTCTGAACTAATTCTCTGTTCAGATTATCTTGTAGTGTGAGCGGTACAAAGATCCAATCTTAACGTCCCCGATCTGCCCGCCAATCGTCTTGGACGCCCCGATTTATTTTAAACATGTTTGATATTTAGGATCTAAAATCTTGACGATCACTTAATGATCACGTCTCGCGGAAGTCGTGCACGACTACAATATAATCATGACAAGGGAGGACTGTAGTCATGGCCACCAACGGCAGGACGCAACCTGTTCTATTTCACCCCTGCTGACCGCCAGAGGCAGTGCTTAAAGCACTGAATATTCCCTTTGCGCATGTGCAGTTCGAGTATGTATACCAACAATGTCACTTGTGACCCCTGGATGACCCGAGAGAGGTTATATCTTCCGGTGTCATCCGGTGTTCTGTTACTTTTTTCTTCTCGCGTGCAGTTTGCATCTACTCCTAGAGCATTAGCCGAAGCTAATTGTATGGAACTTACTAAAAGGGAAAAAAAAAAGAACAACATTTGTTGAACTACTTAATAACAGTCGCTGGTAGACTTGGGACCGTGTCGGTCGGAGCAGAGAAGTTTTCACCCTCCAAGGGCTGCGATGGCCTTTCAACCCCTGAAGCTAATTAGCCAAAGTTTAAGTTTGTGTTTACAATCCTTGACGGTGAAGGCAGCGTTGCGCTTCCCGCTCCCGGTACCAGTGGGTACATTACTTTTGTTGTGTCTAATTATTGCAACCTCTGCCGGTGTAGGCAGCGTACGCGCCCTCTTCTCCCGGCTTACAGTGCCGAAATTGTTTGGTTAGCGGCAGCTAACTGGTTATAGGCTACCATTAGTTACTCTCATGCCTCTGCTGGGGAAGGCATCGTTCACGCCACCTCTCCCAGTTTATGGTGTGATGCTAAATTGCCTGTAGCATCCATGCTTGGGCTGACTGCAATTTCACGTTAAACGGAGCAGTTACTCAAACCTTTGCTATTGTAGGCGGCGTCCGCGCCCCCTTCCCTCAGCTTACGGTTTTGTTGGCCTAGTTCACGGTCGCATCCGAACCGTAGCAAATGGTTGTCACTGTCACTGTAGTGACAGCTAGTCACTCCCACCTCTGCTGTCCAGGCGGCCTTTAAGCCCTCTTCCCTCAGCTTACGGTAGCGTCTGCCACAATGGACAAGTGCCATTATTGTGCTGCCTGTGGAGTTTCTCTTCAGGCTGATATTGACATCTACCCGATGTGACTCGGTCCTGACCACCTGAGGGAGGGTCTTTCGGAAAGTCCATGCATGAACTGCAGCTACATGCCTCAAGCACTGAGGGCTGCGAGATTGGCGCAGGTTGGGCCCTCAGTAGGCGAGGGTGACCTCCCTGCATCAGTCCAGTTGCTTCCAGCCCAACCTAGGCGTTCAAGACGACGGGCTGCTCCCGCTGCTGCAGCTGCCCCCTTCAAGAAGAAAGCGAAGACGGAACGTAAGCTTTCTTCTGAATTGGATCGACTGTCAGCTGAACTGGCGGAGATGAGGTCCCTCTTCCAAGCTCGTCAGTCAGAGACCTCAAACTCGGAGCGTGCAGAGGTGGCCATTCCACCCATGCCTGTGCTTGAGGATGATGTCCTCTCCCTGGCAGCTTCAGCCTCTCATTTCCGTGACGATGAGGGGGACAGTGCCTCCCTAACCTCTGAGCCTCCCTAACCTCCCATTCCTCAACTCAGAGCTCATTCAGTGAGGGTGGAGACAGCTCCATGCAGGCCACCATACGTATGGCCCTGGATCGCCTGCAGCTGGAAATACCTCAACAGGCTGAATAAGCTCCTGAAAGTGCTTTCTTCAGGCGCAGGCAGGCAGGCCTCCACCGCGTTTGCTGTTCCCCCCTCAGAGGAATACCTGAGGGAGTTACATGCCTGTTGGAGAGATACTGGGGCTCACTCCTGTCTCTCAGCTGACGGTTGAGCCCTGGCTGCCATGCATGAGGCGGCAAGAGTTGGCCTTGATCGGATGCCGGCTGTAGAGCCTACCATCGCATCCCTCATTGTGTCTCCTGAGGAGGCACTGCGGCCAGCTGTCAGGTGCCCTCGACCCCAGTGTCGTGTCATAGATGACCTTCTCACCAGGGCTTATAATGCCGGAGCGTGTGCTGGCCGTATTGGCAGCACACCTCCCTGGCTCACCTCTTCCTCCATCAGCCTCATCATTGCAGGCTTTTGCCCTAATGTCAAGGGAACTTGGAAGGATGATGATGTCCTTCCTGGTTCAAACTCGCCGCCAGGTATGGCTCGCACAGTCACCCCTGACGGAGGCATGTAGGCGGACCCTCAGGAGCGTTCCGGTGGCACCAGGGGAGCTGTTTGGGTCAGCTGCGCTGGAGGCACTGGAACACTCCTGAGGGTCCGACTAGGACTAGGCAGCAGCTTTCGAGTCTGAGCAGAAGCATGCCTCCTCCAAGCAGGCCTAGAGGCCACTCAACTGCCCCTCGAGCCCACCCACCACCATGGACTCACTCCACTGGCTGGCATGGGCCTCCGCATCCCACACAGAGGCCGGCCAGGGACTTTCGTGGCACTGCCCACTCGTCCTACAGGCTACCTCGAGCCCCGGATCCTATCCGCCACCCCTCCAGGGCCTCTAGAGGCCGGGGGAACCAAGACTGAGGTTACAGGGCCGGCTGTCGGGTACTTTTCCCACCAGCAGCTCGGATATTGGGCTGCACACGCTTCAGACCCCTGGGTGGTTACCACCTTAACCCACAGGTACAAGCTACAGTTCTGACAGCGACCTCCTTCCTTCTGCCGGGTCAAACACACAATCATCAGCGACCCGGCAAAAGCCCTAGCACTGGACCAGGAGTTATCCGCCCTCCTGGCCAAGTATGCAATCAAGGCCGTAGATCCTCTGTTGCACCACAGAGGCTTCTATTCAACATACTTCCTCGTCACAAAAAAGACCGGCGGATTCCGTCCAGTTTTGGACTTGAGGGGACTCAACAGGTATATGAAAGTATTACCATTCTATATGATAACCACTGCGGATATTTTGCGAACTGTTGCCCAGGGGTAATGGGTTACGTCCATAGACTTGAAGGACGCCTACTTTCATGTCCCCATTGCACCGCAACACAGGCAGTTTCTGCATTTTGCATATCAAGGCAGTTCAGGGCACTTCCATTTGGGCTCTCTCTCTCTCCGAGAGTGTTCACCAGGTGCATGACGGCAGCCCTTGCACCCCGGGCATGAAGATTCTGCCGTATCTGGACGACTGGCTGATCTGTGCCCCATCCCAGGCTCAGGTGGTCCAGGACACAGCTCGCCTTCTCTCCCATGTTGCCCAGCTGGGCCTCAAGGTAAACCTGGAGAAAAGTTGTCTAAACCCCTCCCAGACCACGACCTTCATTGGTGTGGCCTTGGACACGACAACCATGAGGGCATGTCCATCCCCTCACTGTGTGGATGACATTCTGCGCCTCCTTTCCCTATTTCAAAGGGGCAGGTTACTGCCCTATGTCACGTTCCTGCGTCTCTTGGCCAAGTTAACATTGGTCTCTGCCATTGTTCCGTTGGGTTTGCTATCGCTGCGCCCTCTGCAGATATGGCTGAACAGCTTACACTTGGATGCCAAATGGCACAGACACCGGAAGCTCCAAGTGTCACAGCAGTGCATCCTTGCCCTGGTGCCGTGGAGGGACAGGTCTTACATGTCCAGGGGAGACCCTATGGGCTCAGGCCCATCCCGAAGAGAGGTTGTCACCACAGATGCCTGCCCCTCAGGATGGCATGCAGTGTGGCAGAACAGGACAGCTCAGGGACAGTGGTCGGGGCGAAACCGCAACGAACACATCAATGTACTAGAGCTGCGAGCGGTGCATCTCGCTCTCCAGCACTTCCTGCTGTATCTGAGGGGAAGGCATGTGCTCATACGGTCAGACAACACCTCGACTGTCTTCCATATCAACCATCAGGGCGGCACCAAGTCTGCACAGCTGCTGCAGGTATCCCAGGACCTCCTGACTTGGGCAGCCCCCCGTCTGGCCAGCCTGCGGGCAATGTATTTACCGGGGAGTCGGAATCAGCTTGCCAATTTCCTCTCCCGTCACAAGCCTCCACCGGGGGAGTGGCGCCTCCACCCAGTGGGGGTGCACATAATCTGGGGCCTCTTCGGCCGAGCAAAGGTGGATCTCTTTGCCTCAGAGATGTCAACCCACTGCCTACTCTGGTTCTCCCTGTCAGAGGCAACCAGCCCTCTGGGCCAGGAAGCACTTGCTCACCCTTGGCCAGAGGGTCTTCTGTATGCCTTTCCACCGCTTCCTCTGATTTGGCCAACACTTCAGAGAGTGCTTCAAGAGGGTCCCAGGATGTTACTGATGTTACCCTTCTGGCCAGCAAGGACATGGTTCTCTCTGCTTCACAGACTCTGTCGTGGCACACCGTGGTGCCTCCCCGACAGGACAGACCTACTGTCTCAACTGGGGGGTCAGATCTGGCATCCCAATCCTCAGCACCTCAGACTGTGGGTTTGGCCGCTGGAGGGCCTAAACCGCTGCTGAGCAGCTGCGTGGACCATGTCAGGTAGACCATAATGAACGCCAGAGCACCATCCACCTGTTTGCAGTACGACAACAGGTGGAAGCTTTTCTCTGATTGGTGTGTCGGCCGGAGGGAAGACCCAGTCCTTTGCGCTGTGCCTACTGTACCGGAGTTCCTGCAGTCCCTCCTAGAAGATGGCCAGTCTCCTTCTACCCTCAGAGTGTATGTGGCGGCAATATCATGTCGACATGCTAGAATCGACAATGGCACAATTGGGAGTCACAATCTAGTGTCCCTCTTTCTTAGGGGGGCTCGGGGGTTGCATCCCCCAAGAGTTCCAAGAACTCCAACATGGGATCTACCTCTGGTGCTGGACGCCCTATGTCAGCCTCCCTTTGAGCCCTTGGCACGGGCAGAGCTGAAGTGGGTGTCATGTAAGACCGCATTCCTACTGGCCATTATTTCAGCGAAGCGCGTCAGTGATTTACATGCCCTATCAATAAGCGCCTCATGCCTGAGGTGGAATCCGGACGGTTCAGGCGTCACTCTATGGCCGAACACAGCATTTCTTCCGAAAGTGCTGGCACGTTCGCACCTCAACCAGCCTTTACGACTTGCCCTAACCCATGAACTACGATGTCAAGATACTGATACTGTTTTATCTCCATAATGAGCAGGCAGCAGAGCTGAATGAGGTCAGAAATGAGAAGGTTGATGACGTAGATTGGAGCCACATGATCCTTTCGTACCTGCAGAAAAACATAAGAAGAAGACAATCAGTTGTAAACATGTTCTCATCCTTCTTCTGCCCAGCTGTTGCAGTAAGAGACATATATGTATTTTTCATCCATCTCTCATCGTAGTTGACACACAGGTATATCTGCAGACATGCAGCTAAAATCTATTTTCTGGTGACAACATTCAATTATGATAAAAGTTCAAAATCCGGGGGCCCATGTATTAAAGTGTTTAGTGCATGCGTCCAATGAACAGAGGCTGTTGTCCTCCAGGCAGGCAGCACAGGTTTGAATCCGAGTTGTGGCAGCTTCCCATCATGTCGTTCCCCACTCCCTCTCCCTGATTTCTGACTCTGTCCACTGTCCTATCTCTAAAAGATAAAGGCATGAAAATCCCAAAAATAATCTTAACATGACATACAACACTAATGGGATCTTCATGTGCTATAAAAAAGATTGTGATGAAGGTTGGCCGACTGTTTACTATTAGGTCAGTTCATTTTAGCATGTAAGCAGACAAAAATCTGCTTTATTCTTGTAGTAGCATTAAATACAAAGAACAGCTGGAGTTTATAATAATAGCATTAGTTTCACTGGTTGTCAGTCATAAACCAAATTGGACAATTTGACCTGATGATGAGGCCAAATAAAAAAAACATGGGATCACAAAAGTTATTAGATTCAGCCTCTGCACAGTATGAATGTTTGTACTGTATTTTATGTTCGCTGCACACAGAGTAATTCCACAGAGTTGATCAATTGATATCGTTTAAGGAAAAGGAACACAAATATTTATACAATGTTTCCATTTCCTTGATATTTTTTAATTCATAAAACGTGGGCTCAACAATTAACAAGTTCAAGAGCAACTGCAAAACTAATCTCCATTTTTTTAAAGTTAAAGCAACACTATGTAATACCAATTATCTATTAAATCATTTCTAAATTAATTGTACAAGTCTTTATGACACACCCTCCAATTCAACTGAATCCTTGCCCCTGAGCCTGATCCATATAGAGGGGCAGCAGATCTCTAAGGGATTTGCTGAAGACGCCGCTGATGGGTAGAAGCAAGTTGGAGTAATTTAACTGTGAGGCAGCAGAGACTGTGACTCAGACTGTGCTGTGCCATTTACCTGGCAAACATCTTCTTATGTAGCACACAAGATGGACGAGCTGCTGCTCCTGACAGGACAAATACGGACTTTATCAGATCCACTGCCCTGTGTTTCACTGAAACCTGGCTCAGTGAACACCTCCCAGACTTTCAGCTCTTATCATCCTCCTCATGTGAAATCAATATATGCACACTGCTTTAACACAGTAAGAACTGTCTACCTCTCAAAAATTGATTGTTGATGTGATTCTGATCTTGAGACTGTTCCACAAACACATGGCACAGACAGCAAACGAATAAAGTCATGTAATGTACATACCAGAAAGCAAAGAGCATAGATGGCCATGAGCGTCAGAGGAAGGCCGATACTAATGATCATGCGTGTTACCACGTGTATTACGAAATTTAATTTTTGTAAATATTCATAGTCAAAGTATTCATAGCCATTCCAGTGGGTGAGGTTATTGTAGTTTTCTGTCATTCTTCAGATTGAAACCTAGAGTTAAAGAGATCAGGACATAGGGAGTTTTTAAGAAATGTGTTGCACGGTGACATAAATGAAGCAATGACCAACAATAATACATAAAAAAAAAAAGAAATTAAACAGGGAGTCATTTACCATGTGTTTTTTCTGCAAGTGTAAAAGCTGATGATTGTTAAATAGTTTAGTCAGACTATTTTTTATGATAATTTCTATGTTTTAAATGATCCCTTTTGATTTGGATACAGGCAGTGTGACATCTAAGAGGATGATTCATTGGTCAGGACTGCTGAATACGTTTAACATGGGGCTTTCATCATGGAGACTTTACTCGAGTCAAGATCATTTTCACAGATATGAATTGAACTGTATAGGAAAGCACCAGATCTTTGATTTCCTCAACTGAGTCAAAGTCAAAAAAGTTAATTTGTTTGTTCATTATTTCAGATTTTCTCAGTTGTTGAAATGTTTTAATGTTTATATTTAGAATTTCAGCCAAACACAGTGTTACCTTCAGTTAAGCAACAACCATAGCCAATCAAACATAACGTCTCTCAACAGTGTTTTTTCAGACATTCCAATATCACAATCTGCTAATTAAAGTAAATAAATGGGTCTTGAATAATCCTCCACTGTCCTGATTCTGAATCTGATTCATCGATGTCATTAGATCATTTAACTCTAACTCGCAGGGAGAGTTTCAAAGATAAAATTAAAACATTTCTAAAAATACATCTCAGTGGGTTATGTTGGTTTGCAGGAAATGAAACAATGTGTGATTATATTAAGAGAGAAAAATATTAATCATTTGAATTTGTTAATATACGACGGAGGATTAGGGCCACTTTTAAAAAATAAATTAACGAGTTCGAGACCAGCCTGGGTGAAACTGATGAAAGGAGAACCCTTAAAGTCTTTAAAGAATAAAAGAATGAAGTCGTTATTTTAGTCTATATCAGAAGAGCAGCAGCATCCTGTTCTCAAATTAAAAATGTGGACATCTTGTTATACTTTAGTAAAGATTTCACTAATAAGGAAATAAGCTACTTCCTTGTGTAATCGGTAAAAAACAATTAGTTCAAGAGAAGTTTTCACTTCAACTTGCAAGACCTTGTTTAAGTGTAAAATGATGAACAGGACACAAACTGTCTCTTTAACAAGGCCGACCGATAACAGACACAAATAGTTGTGTTGTTTACTTATGCAGATATGAAACTACACATGCTTTTGGCACATCGTCATCTTCACATTGTCATAAAATATCAGCACCCTGAAAAGATAACGCAAGAAACTGAAGAAAGAACCACACTGACTGGGAGGATGTTGTGTCTGAAGATGAAAAGACTTTAAGAGTTCTACTTTCATAATTTTCGCACAGGCTGGTCTTGAAACTGTTAATTTACGACTTTAATCTTGTAAATTTACGACTTTAATCTAGAAATTTTTGATTTTTTTTACGTGGCCTTAATCCTCCGTCGTAGAGTAAACTCAGAGTTTATTTGTCTTTAGTCTTTTTTTTATTCAAACACATACTTTTTTATAACAGAGTAACCACCCCCACCAAACAAATAAAAATATATCATCAGGTTCATATTTATTCACAGGATTGTTTGCACTTCCTTTTCTTTTCAATTGTATTTGTAATAAGACCACAACACTGACATTTTAAAGTTACCAGATCTCACCTGAATGAAGTCCCAGCACCAATGTCTGATGTTTCTCTGCAGCCCAACTGTCTAAAGTGATTCAGATAAATGATGGCACACACTTGGTCACTGATAATATAACACACCTCTTCTAAGGAAGTGACAAAAAAAAGAGTCATGCATGACTATGTGTATAGTGAGGGAGGAAGAAACTGCAACACAAGCAGAAACTGTTTGAAATAAGAACAGCCAATACCTTCTTTCATTTTGAGAACTAGCAGAAGTAGCTGTGTTAGAATTAGTTTATTTTCTCTAAGTGTCATGTGTGGAGCCCGTAATCATGTCAAGCATGTTTATGGACACTGGCAGCCCCCATTCTCATGTTTATTTTTGATATTTGTATATTAACTTGCTCAATCAGTTTGCTATTGTTACATGGCCGGCAGCCTGAGACCTCACTCCATTTTTGATTTGTTCCCCTGTAGGTAATCACCAAGTCTAGTTTGTGCCACCCATGTAGTTTTCTCTTTGATCATTTTTAGAGAAGGAAGTTAGGTTTGTGTTCGGATTTCTTTTTCAAGTAGGCGGAGTCAGCAGGACCTTCACTGAGGGTACAGGAGTCAAGAGCAAGATCTCCGACGAGGGCGCCAGATTCAGCAGGGCCTCAGACGCAGACACAGGAGTGGGCAGAATCTCCCATGCAGACACAGGAGGCGGCAGGACTGTCGAGGGGGAGCCAGGAGTCTACCAGACCGCCGAGGGGGAACTATGTGTCAACCGGACCACCGAGGGGGAACCAGGAGTCAGATGGACCGCCGATGGAGACCCAGGATGAACATCCCACTCAGAAACAGGGGCCTGGAGTCTCTCATCAGGCACAGGTTGCCAACAGAGCTCAGCAGGTACAGGGGGCCGGAGTCGCTCAGCACGCAAAGGGGGCAGACAGCGCAAGTCTTCCAGACTTGTCTTGGCCTCCACGAATCCCAGGAAAAATGTCCAGGCGGGTGCCAGTCCAAGGAGACTACTCTCACTGTTTGCCTATGGACACAGACATAGTTTGCTGCCAGGAATTTACAAGATACCAATTCCTTCTGGAAGAAATCTCTGAATCAGTTGGGGAAACGGCCGTATGTGTTGAAGTAAATATGTCTGTAAATACAGCATCTTAGTGGGAGTGGCCTGCGGTGCTGTGCATTCTGGGAGTTATTGTCTTTCATCCACATCCAAAGATTCTAAGTTGTTGCCGTCAGGCCTTAGATTCAGTCTGCCAGCATGCAGGACAAAGAGGATGAGGAACTCATTTGTTCCTGCTGCCATCACCTTTTTAAACAGCTGACTGTGTTGCCTCTTTTTCCATCTGTCTCTTCACTACTGTATTTATTTATTGTCCATTTTATGTTGTGTGCTGACAAATTGCTCTCTCGCAGGGATAATAAAGACTACCTTGAACCTTGAACCTTGAACATGAGCAAAAAGACACTTTTCTCGACCAAGAAGGCACCAACTTCAAAATGTATTTCACATTTCTACTACATATATGAGATGAGATGAGATTCAACTTTATTGTCATTACACATATACAAGTATAGAGTAACGAAATGAGGTTTGGCATCTCACCAGAAGTGCAAATAAGCAGAAAGTGCAAGAGTCTGTGCTATGTACAGTAATTACAAAATTTACAGATGTAGACTAAAAAAAGTGAATTATTAGGTATATATGGATGGCTGGATTAATGGGATGCTATAAATATAAATAAATGCTATAAATATAAGTGTATTTTTAGGATTATAATATACAGATTAAGGTGCAGTGAGCATGCTATACTAATAATATACAGATTAAGATGCAGTGAGCATGCTATACTAGTTTACAGATAATATAAAGAATATGGACATAATATGAACATACTATAATACAATAATACAGATGGATGAGAGATGAGTGTGTGTGACCAGGAGGAGTGGTGGGGCGATGATGGGTGTGAGGTGATATGTAGGGGAAAGGGGGGTCAGCAGGGGGCGGAGAGAGAGAGGGAGAGAGAGAGAGAGACAGAGTTCAGAGTTCGGGGGGTAGAGTTCAGTAGAGAGACAGCTCTGGGGAAAAAGCTGTTCCTCAGTCTGCTGGTTCTGGTCCGGAGGCTTCTGAAGCGCCTGCCGGAGGGCAGGAGGGTAAACAGTCTGTGGGCAGGGTGGGAGGAGTCTTTAAGGATGCCGTGAGCTCGCCGCAGACAGCGTTTTCTTTGGACATCCTCAATGGCAGGAAGTGGACACCTTGTGATGCGCTGGGCGGTTTTTACCACCCGCTGTAGTGCCTTACGGTCTGTGACAGAGCAGTTTCCATACCAGACTGAGACACTGCTGGTCAGGATGCTCTCGATCACACAGCGGTAGAAGTTCATCAGTACAGCTGAAGACAGGTGGTGTCTCTTCAGTGTCCTCAGGAAAAAGAGGCGTTGATGAGCCTTCTTAACCAGACTGGAGGTGTTAGTGGACCAGGAGAGGTCCTCTGTGATGTGGGTCCCCAGGAACTTGAAGCTGGAGACACGTTCAACAGCCATCCCGTTGATGTGAATGGGGTTGTGCGTGCTTCCTCTTTCTCTCCTGAAGTCCACGATGAGCTCCTTCGTCTTGCTGGTGTTGAGCCAATGTCAATACAGATTCATGTTTCAACGGGTGAAGCATCTCTTTAAGAATGCATTGTCTTAGCTATAACCTTTTTTCTTTATTATTGTTTTATATTTTTATTGAAACTTTTTCAAAATAACAGGAAATTAACAGTCACAAATGAGAACAGTCCTAAGCGAGGTGTCAGTAACTGCTATCCTTCTCCTTTTGAAAACAGGCAGTCTCAGTTGTAGCTGGGCTGTCATTTGTTCCATTGTGTATATAATGTTTGATTTTTTGTAACCATTGATCAAGCAAGGAAGGGGGAGGGGTCATCCAGTTAATAGCACCTGTTCTCTTTATAAGGGCCACATGTTGTATTCCAAATAAAATTAAGTTATGTCCTCCATTATAAAATTTGGTTGAAAGTTGTGAATTTTTGGTACTTCTATAAGAAGATGAGAAGATAACGACACCAAATACCAGCTAATTCTCTTTATCAGGAAATGCATGTCTTAATCTTCACGTCACCTATGATATCAGTTCTGAGAAGAAGGCTCTCAGGAAGTTGTGTGTGTCATTACTTAACGTGTTTGTTTTGTAGAAGAACCTTATTAAGAACACACTACATGTTCCTATAACTCATATATGTTTTTTTGTTAACTGGCACTAACTTTTAATCATCCTCGACTCTGTGTGTGTCTGTGTGCGTGCGTGCGTGCGTGTGTGTGCGTGTGTGCGTGTGTGTGTGCGTGTGTGCGTGTGCGTGTGTGTGCGTGTGTGTGTGTGTGTGTCTGTGTGCGTGTGTGTCTGTGTGTGTCTGTGTGTGTGTGTGTGTGTGTGTGTGTGTGTGTGTGTGTGTGTGTGTGTGTGTGTGTGTGTGTGTGTGTGTGTGTGTGTGTGTGTGTGTGTGTGTATTTGTGTTTGTGTGTCAGGACTCGTCATTTCACGCTCCACCAGCACCTTGTGTGATTTGACTTTGTGCTTTATGTCTGCAGCATGTTCTCTGTTGAAAAAAATCATAATTAAAAACTTGAGAGTAATGTGTAATGAGTAATCAGCTAAAAAATGCATCAAAGAACTGGTGTTAGATCTCGATGGGATGATTCTCTCAACCTTTTTGAGACTGACTCACCTTCAAACCTCAACTCTTATCTGATAATCTTTGTAATAGTTTCTGACATCATCTTTAACCAGAGTTTATCCTGTGATGTTGGTGAACTGTCATTATGTTGCCATTAAAGATTTGTCAACATCATGTTTTTAAAACTATATGAGGATGACAAAAAACAGAATTTAACCAACCACAGATGGTGAATTGACCCTTTCAAGCAGATGTCAATGGAAGTCTCTTAATGCAGGAGACCTCTGCATGGAGGGTGCAGCTCGTTTTTCTGTCTTTTCCGTTTGCTCTCAGAACTCTGCAGAAAACCTCCTGCTGTGTTTTGTTCATCTTCTGTCTCTCCCCCTACCTGAACCAAACTGTACTTTTGAATCTTTTCTCCTTCTCCATCTTTCTTCGTCGCTCACATTCAGCCTATTTGCTCACTGCTGCTACCAGCACCCATCTCTCCTGCTGTCATCACTGATGGGCTGCGGTCCAAAGGAAGCAGGATCAAAGCGCCTTGACGCTCTCAAAGGCCAGGAGATCAAAGTGAGGATATATGCGCAGACTGTCCCACATCCCATCACAGACGTACAGGATCGCTGCATTACACTGCTACAGCTCACAAAGGAGAGGACAATGTTTCTACATGTGAACGTGTGTGAGGGATGGAATAGACGAGATAGCTTTTCAATCATCTTTTTTTTTGCCTGCAGGGGGCAAGTTCACAAATTGTAAAAAAGGAAGTCTGAGGTTGTGATTCTGATGATATTGTGCATCAGTAGTAATAGAACATTTAGAGACTGTAGATACCACGAGCAGGCCTGATCACTTTAAATATAATTATTGCAGTATAACAATCTTATTACACAATGCACATTTTTTTATATCACCACTCTAAAAAAACTTCCTTTAAATAGGCAGAAATGCCAACGACAAAGCAGTGGGATCACTTTGGGGTTAAGTGTCTTGCCCAAGGACACATCTGACATGTGGCTGCAGGAGCTGGGGATCGAACCCTCAACCTTCCTGCTGGGAGACGATGACTGAGCCACGGCCGCCCTGAGCCAAATCTTTCCTCCGTGTTTCCATATAGAAACATTTCTATCATATTGTCTTTTGTGTTTGCTTTTGAGAAGTCTCTGATTTGCAGTTCCCTGCAGAGCCACTGGGGGGAGCTGTAGTGGAACGAGAGATTAATACAGATGTTCAACAGAAGAGCAGACAGAGCTGTTTTTTGACAACCGCTGCTAGATGCTGTGCTGTGTTTTTTATTAAAGACACCAAAGGGACAAAGGCAGTGATCACATCTGAAACACCCAGCTGCACCACAAGTACATTATAACATTATCTGAAGAATAAACCTCTGACTTGTCTGATGTTTTTTTTCTTTTACAAAAATGACCATTATTTTAAAACCTGATCTGATACTTTGGCAGATCAAGAAATCTTTTTCAGAAAAGCATTTCATAAACATGAACATTTAAAGATAAACTTTGAGTGTTTTCAATTAAACATTTAAATTTAGCCTTTAGTAGAGACTAAATAGTGATTTATATAAAAGGTGTTGTACTTAATGTGACCAACACAGCAGTGAGATAATGTGCTTTCATTTAATTCATAATCCTTTTAATATCTCTGAAAATATAAGTGTGTCAGCATTTGAATGTTATTACAACTTTAGGTCATAATACTAGAACAAACTTGAAGCATCGATCTGAACATTTTTGTTGTTTCATTATTTATTTGAGGATTCAGAGTTCTGCTACAGCGTGCTGCTTTGATTCCTTCATACGTTTGATAAATAAGTAACTGAGAGCTGAGCTCTTAGATCGGTTGCATATTGATGAAACTTTTTCTTGTTAAACATTTTTCAAATGAGGCCAAGTCTGCTGCATCTTTCATCAGCTCGTCTCTGCTTGTGTCTGTCTGCTGTTTGTTAGTGAGCAGGTGAAGTAAAGCAGCTACTGCTTCAAAGGTCCTTGAAAACTGGTCTCAAAGAGCTTCTGCAACGTTCACTGTCAAGTACACCATTACTGATTTCACAAACAAGAAAGGATCATCTGATGTGGATCTTCTGTTCTTCAGAGGTAGAAACCTTTAAACAGTTATTTTATGACTTTTCTGTTGTTTTGGCTGATATTCTAAGTTAGTAGGAGAATTATCTGACTCATTTCCTTTGTTTCCTGACTTGCGATTTGTCTGCTGCACACATCATCATGTCTTAGTTTTGTCTTCCTGGGACATTGGCACTACTCTCTTTATAATTCCTCATGAACTGCCTTCTTATTTAAACTGTCTGTAGCTGTAACCTAAAACGTGCTCAAACTAGGATCAATATTGGAGATGCTTTTGAAAAATGGAGAGAGGTTAGAACACAGAAAGGTTTACAGACCCATGCAGAGCTGGATAAACACTGAAGCTTCAGAGTTCACCACATGGTGACCTGAGTGAGCATGGACTCTAGAGAGGAGGGGGGGGAGACAGCTCTCTACAATGTTTAGAATTTAGACTGCAGTACCCATTTTAAACACTAGGTGTCCAAGTTACACATTGCTGCTATAATTAAAACATGTGCGTGATTTCGAAATTCACACATTTCAGTAGTATCATAGGGTCATTTTCGCAAACCTGTTTTTATAAGGGGCATGCATTGGACTTAGAGCGTGCGTGCAAGTTACTAAAATGCACGTGGTGCAAGGCTACTTGTAATGTCAAAGCGTGTTCCGTAGCCTACTTGATATTTTACATGTAAATCAAGTGCTACTATTTTAGAACAAAACTATAAGAGAGAATCAAGTTGTTATTATCTTTTTTTTTCTCAGGCAAAAAGATTTGTTTGTGATTGATTTAGTCATTTACACATGTCATAAGTATTTTTGCGCACCTGTTTTATTAAAGGCATGCATTGTACAATTGATAAAACAGATACCTGTAATAGAAAGCTTGCATATGTAAAAGAAAACCAAAAAAAATCATGTCCAAGTCACCTCTGACACCGTAGGCCTATTGATATTTTACATGTTCTGGACAAGTGTAATAGACTATTTTAGAACAAAACTAATAAAGAGAATTAAGTTGTTATTATCTATTTTCATCATGCAAATTATTTTTTGCCTCCTGTTAGAAAACACCGAAAACAAGAAGACTAGGAACGTTTGTTTCTCTCTTCACTCTTGTTTCTGCCCGGACATAAAAACAAAGCTGGACTCACTTCCGGTGCCTCTGGTTGTCAGCTGTTTCTGCCGGGTGTAAAGTTACATTTCAAACTATTTCTGATTAAACATTTTTACGGTGCATGCTGGACCGGGAGCTACGATGACGTCACGTTAACGAGCCTTCAGACTGAAGCTGCGGAACATTTCGGTTCGTCGCTCTTCCGGTAAGATGAGCTGCGTGCCGCTGAAGAGACTCTACTCAGAGCTCCCGGTGTGGGTCGTGGAGGACCACCACGATGTAAGTTAACTCACAGTGTCTCTCTCAGAGTTCTACGTGTGTTCCTACAACACATTAAAGAGACGTGTCGTCACGTGTTTCAGGTGGTGTGTCACATTTATCGAGCCATCGCATCCAGACACCTCCCGCTGAAGAACATAAAGATGGTCCACCTGGACTCCCACCCAGACCTGCTCATCCCTGTCAACATGTGTGCAGACACCGTGTTTGATAAGGACAAACTCTTGAGGTAGTGTGACCCTGATGGTCTGTCACATTCAGCTCTTAAACGTTACGATCATAACAAGCTGCTTTTTCCACATGCTCTTTGCTTTAAAGTCTTAACATGTGATTTTTCAAACTTAAATGTAGAAATCAAGTATATCTTCTGAAAATAACTCTGTGAGTCATGACTGTCTACAATGGGTGTAACACCCGAGTCCCACTGTCTGTGATGTTTTCAGTTTTCAGAGTCCTATCTTCACTTTGTTTACATCGCCCGGACGGCCGGCTGACTCCTCCTCTCACGTATAAAAGGTGTTTAATTGAGGGACTAGAGAAAAGAAGAATAACATACTGTACTCACTGCTTAACTGTGTTTCTAGATCACGCTCATTTCAGGTAAATTGACATGATGACATGCAGCAGAGGGCTGAGGTCAGTTTAAACCCTCAGCTGCTCGGACGAGGACATAGCCTCCATAACTAACGCGTGACTATTAGATTTTTGTCAGACCAATTGGAGGATACCAAACCATTTAAAGCTCTAAAGGACTTGTACTCCGTGGTGGACAGTAATGAAGGATATCTGTCTCTGCTGGGATCCTCTCTGTAAAGTTGTCAGTAAAAACAAAAACATACTTTTATCATCTGTAAATTCCTCAAATGAGACATTACAGCCTTTACAGATGCCCCCTTTGTATTATCTGGAGCATCTCCAAATTGTTTTGTGCGCCCAAATCATGTAAAAAACGGGCCCAGGTTTAAAAACTCCAGGACTCCCCTTTTATTAGTGAAAGGATACCAGGACGGTGACATGTTTCTGTGCAGGGTTTAAAGACTGACCATGAGACTTTCAGACCAAAACAATGCTCTCTTCAGACACACCTCCTTCATCCGTCAGCTCCCCCACCCCTCCCCTTCCCCTTTCAGGGTTCTGAGAGGCAGCGGCAGACAAGTGAGGATAAACATCTGAAAACTAAGATTTTAAAGTAATGATATGCATCTAAAAGTTCATTTGGTTGTTCTATGTTTTACCGCTGGTTCTCCTTCACTTGCATCGAGACTCGTCATTATGCAACTTGAAACAGCGTCCCTGAGTGGGCGGGGCCATCTCTATTCCCCCCATGCAGTGGGCAGGGCTAATGGTTGGAGAGGGAGGAGTTCATGTGGGAAAAAAAAACATGAAAAAAGTTTGAGCCTCTGAGCGAAACATAAACAAGCAGGAGGAAGCCCTTTCCAAACCTGTGATCAACAAATCCACTTTATATTGAAATATTAGATTCTTGCTAAATGAATAATCAGAATGTGACATATTATTGTCTGCTGGGACAGGTGCAGTGTGTTTGACTCTTCACTGCATGTGTGTTTGTTTGTCAGTGAGTTGAGTATAGAGAACTGGATCATGCCCATGGTGTACGCTGGTCACGTGTCCTGTGTGGCCTGGCTCCATCCGTACTGGGCCCAGCAGATCAGGGAGGGGGAGCACAGGATGTCTGTGGGAAGAGACTCCTCCACCACCACCATCAGGTGAGACACTCTCACACACACACACACACACAGAACAGTCTGTAATAGACAGCGTGCCTCTACTCCCCCCCCCCCTTTAACAGGATGAAGCCAGGATATCCCCTTGAAGGCCGCTGACATACTGAGAGTCTGCACTGTAGTAGTCAGCAGCAAGAGCCTCAGTGTTGACGTAGTGGTGAGCGATATAGTGATCTTAGATCGTGAAGGATTTTAAGTTGCTGACGATCTGCCAAAGCAGGGAGATCGTAGAACCGGGCTAATGTGTTTATTCTATCATGCTGCAGTTTATGCTCCGACACAGACATGTCTCCCCCGCAGCGGAGAAAACAAACAACTCCATCTCGGTTATATGCAACTGTTCTGATATTTTTCCAAACCGACACGGCGTGAGCAACAGTTAACTTATCTGCATAGTTTGACCAGTTAAGTTTACATCTCGGAGAGCGACACAACGAACTCTAAACGAGCCGGAGAGACGTTAACAGTCTGCAGAGAGTCAGACAGAGAGGAGCTCAGACAGACAGTGAGTGGAGATATAACCCCGGTGTTTCAAATGTTGCTGTCGGTGTTTTCTGCTCTCTCTCAGTTTTTAAAAGTTAATTATCAAGCTTCTCCACCCGAAGCTCGCCTGTTGTGATAACGGAAGTTATAGGGATTACACTAAATGACGTTACAAAGCAGCAGGCAGGTGAGAGTGAGTAACCATGGTGACTGTCAATCAACAATGTCCCGCCCCCTCTGTGAATTAAACTCTTCTGTCAGTAAAACTTACTTTGATCATGTGTCACAGAATGAACACATTCTGTATTATGTTTGATTATATATAAACAAAACTAAAGTTAGTCCAATGATGTCATAAAAAAACAAAGCCTATAAACAAAGGCTGCAGAGCCTCTATGAAGCTCCAGCTGTAGGAACTCTGCAGGGCTAAAATACAGGAACTTGAAGTCTACATGTTTTTAAATGAATGCATCACTGCGTGAAAATGTTCCTGATGAACACAAAAAGAGGACACATAACTAAATCATCATTTCAAAGTGGTGAGGAAAACCTTCAAATTGTTCATAAATATTGATCAAATTGAGGGAAAGACATTTCTGTTGCTAAAGATGTTCTGGGTGAGAGACCTCCAGACCTCCAAAAAGATGTTTTTCAAATTGACTAAACTTATCAGCTCAGTTTTTGTGCATTTAAAAACATTATACAGGGAAATAAGTTTGGTTGAACTGGTCAGTAACTTGCAAAATAGTCTTAAGATCAGTAAAAATCGTGATAAAATAATGATTTTTTCCATATCGCCCACCTCTATATCAGAATCAGAATCAGAATCGGGGTTTATTGCCAAGTACATTTACACATACAAGGAATTTGACTTGGTGTATTGGTGCTAAACAATTAACAGGGAAATAAAGCAGAACTAGCAACAACTTAAATAATACAGTATAAGAAGATATATTGATGTCACGCTGCTTTTGCTAACAAAACACACAATTAACTTCTTGATTTAAAAGGCAAAAATCCCTCAGGTGTGTCCAGTTTCACAGCGGGACAGATTCTTGCATGGATTTCAAGCAGACACACTCGGGAATGAAGGATTCTTGTTGGTGTATTTGACTCTGCTGATTGAGTTCACAGAGTGTTACTAAAGCCACATTTCTCAACGGAGCTGCCCATCGTTGAACTCTTTGTGCTTATAATAATCCCTTATTAATTTTTAGTTTTCATATCCTGAGTGTGGAAACTGGGAGGTTGTTCTCATTCCTTCTCTCTGGTTTCACATACACTCCCATAAAGAGACGGTAACCATCGAGCTGTCTTTGAAACACCGCTCTTTATCAGTCGTGACCTCTCAGTGAGTATTTGCCCTGTGCTTTGTCTTGCAGGGTGACGAGCGTTGATCACTACTTCCTGAGTGATGGTCTGTACGTGTGTGAGGAGCAGCTGGAGAACTCCAAACCTCTCCGACTGGACGTGGTCAAAGTGAACCCCGTCAGACCAGGTCACAGGTCTGTTACAGGTGTGTGGTGAAGGAAGGAGACGGAGAGGCAGATTTTATAAACAACACACAGGAAACATTTCGTTCTTTAGTTGAGCTCTGCTGTGGGAATGTGCACACGCATTAGGGTGCCTATTAATGACCACTGAGTTCAGTCCCTGAAAGGTTTAAAAGTCCAATCAGTAAGATGTGTAGAGAGTGAAATGATAAAGTGATCTTACTATATGATCATAAAGGAAACATGCTCTGTTGAAGTGCTGGCTTCTCTGACAACAATGCAGCAGCCAGTATGTCCTCCTTCTAACTTTAGATTCTGCTCCTGAATGGACTCATAGTACTCGTATTGGATAACGTTCATGTACAGATTTCTACATTTCTATGGGTCACGCTGTTGTCTCTGATGTTCCAGGACAGAAAGACGTGGACTCACAGAGACGGTTTGTGAAGAGACAGAAAACAGACGGCGAGGAGGCTGGCTGCTCTGAGTCTCTCCTCACATGTACTGACACACTGCAGCCAGCAGGGGGCAGCACTGAGACGGGCCTGGGTGCTGAGGATGAAGATGATGAAGATGATGAAGAAGGATCTACTGGTTATGTTGTGAAGAGAATATCTACAATACTGAGTGAGACTGAGCCCTACATCCTGGACATCGACTTGGATTTCTTCTCCTGTAAGAACCCCTTCAAAGAGTTATACACACAGGTAAGTCCTCACACACACACACACACACACCTGGTGTACTCACACAGGTACATCTCTATTACACACCTTTACTACACACAGGTGCATAGTAGAGACTCAGGTAACTAATAATTACTACATAAATGATGGTTACCAAACAGGACGATACGACCTCAGTTCCTATAATGTAAATAAAAACAATGTGATGATTTGATGATGATGTAACCCCATATTTAATTGAAGCTGAGAGATTTCATGGTTTCTGGATAAGATCGGCACATTGAAGGAGAAAGTGAGGACAGTGGCAACAAAAGAAACAAAAAACACCACCCGACAGTTCATGAGGTCAACTTGCAACTTGATTGGGTAAGAGAATCTCAAAGAGGCGGAGTCTATCGGAGGGGGTTACCACTCTGTGAAAGACTTTGCTGGAAAATAGTGCAACACTTTAAGAATAACGTTTATTTACAGGTCCAATCAGTGAGATGTGTAGAGAGTGAAATGATAAAGTGAGCTTACTACATGATCAGACATTAAGGAAACATGCTCTCGGAGTGAAAAATTCGGCTGTCGTGTTCACATATACAGCTCCTCCTGGAAATCTCCGGAGTTTATCAGGAGATTTCAGCATGTGTGAAAAAGGGTTTATGATGTTGGGCCTGTGATGTTCAAGCCCTCAGACAGCCCTGCTTTACAAACAGATTCTGAAGTGGACATCACCCGCATGCAGTCCCGACTTGTAGACCGTGGAACATTGTTGAAGCCTCATGAAGAGTAAAATAAGACAAAGGAGACTCCACACCGCTGAACAGCTGAAATCCAACATCAAGGAAAAACAGGACACATGTCCTGATCTCCACGATCTCCTCATCTCCCAAAACGCCCACAGAGTTGTTAGAGGTGACATTAAACATGACTCTGTCCCGACTTTTTGGAAACATGTTGCTGACATTCATTTAAAATGTGCACACACATCATTATTATTTTGATGAACATTTTGAAAATCGTCCTGACGTTTTAGGAGTCAGGTTTGATCGTCTCGTCTGCAGCGTCTTTGTACACGTGAGTCTGTAATCAAAATTAAGCTGACTTTTTTTAATAATAAAACTCACCGTATAGAGGAAGAGGAAATGATTCATTGGACTGGAGTTTGAAATGATCCCTTCCTGTTTTAACAGGAAGTCTATCACATCCACATTGTTCAGACTCTGTGGAGCTCTTAAATACGTCTAAAAACAAAACGTGGAAAAACCTGTTTCAGCCTCTAAGCCATGGGCTGCTCTCCCACTTTCTCTTTTTCTCCATTATAGACAGAAACTGCTTTGATCTAATGAAGGAAATGTGATGAAATTGTAGCCGGCCATATTTTCACCCTTTGTTGTGAAAACAAAAGGCAGATGGACAAATAGATGATAAACCTTCAGCATCAGAAATAAATAAAAAAGATGGATGCTTCATCTCGAGCAGTGAGGGAAGGTCTTCTGTGACAGTTAACCAAATAATAAAACATGAAAAACACAAGACAAACAAATTAAGGAGAAAAGAAGTGGGTGCTCAGTTGGGGGGAGTGTTAAGTGAGACTGATTTAAAGAGTTTAAATATATATATTTTGAACTTTATAGGATACAAGGTATTCTTCAGGAAAAAGACATTTCCCACCTTTGTCCTCCTCCAGCATGGACTCCTCTGTCCACCATCGTCCTCTCTGTCATCTCTCACTGTGCCACTTCAGAGCAGGTTTTACAATTTCTGGTTTAAAAAAATGACCACAGCCTCCAAACATGGGGTGTGACCTAACCACTAGGCCGTCAGCACCCCCCCCCCCCCCCCATCTGTTTTATTTATTTTTTTGGTCCTCGTTGATCTGACCTCAGCTGCATGTTGTCTCTGTGTGCAGGAGGAGTACGACATCCTGAAAGAGCTCTTTAGCTTCAGAGGACCTGGACCTGATGCCAGTCAGGTCAGACACTTTCCTTTTATATCACCCAAACATTCAAACACTGCTCTATAAACAGAGAGACCACATGTTGTTTGCATTCACTTGGAACAGTTCCAGTTCTTAGAAACCGGTTCAGAGTAAAGTTTAGAGCTCCGACTTAAAGAGTAAACACTCTACCAGCACGTGAGGAACCAGGAGGGACAGACCTGTGTGAATAAAGGAACAAACAGGAACAAGATGTCGGAGCGAGGAGGCTGCACCAGAGCTGTGAGGGGGTTCAGGGCCTTGCTCAAGGTCACCTCAGCAGTCCTCAGGAAGTGACCTCACCTGACACCTCTCCAGTTACCACCGGTGATGTTAATCTCTAGAAACAGATATCTGCACTTGACCCAAAAAAGTCTCCTAGAAATAGTTTGTGGACTTGTCTATGAGGCAGGTTGTCTGTCCTCAGATATTCAGATATCTTCACCTGAGCAGCCCTGAAATGGCATGTGAAGGAGACGCTCCAAAACTCTGAACTATGCAAAGTATTCTTGAAAGATAAGTCCATATCTGTTAGATCTTAAAGTCTGATGAATAAAATACAACTTCATCAATCAGAGAGGAAATCATTACACACCTTTATGTAGTCACTAAGACTGTGTGTGTGTGTGTGTGTGTGTGTGTGTGTGTGTGTGTGTGTGTGTGTGTGTGTGTGTGTGTGTGTGTGTGTGTGTGTGTGTGTGTGTGTGTGTGTGTGTGTGTGTGTGTGTGTGTGTGTGTGTGTGTGTGTGTGTGTGTGTGTGTGTGTGTGTGTGTGTGTGTGTGTGTGTGTGTGTGTGTGTGTGTGTGTGTGTGTGTGTGTGTGTGTGTGTGTGTGTGTGTGTTCAGGAGGAGCTGGAGGAGTGTGTGGATCATCGTGTCCATCAGTTAGAGGACCTGGAGGCAGCGTTTGCTGATCTGCTGGAGGATGACGGAGAGGAGACGGTGACGCGCTGGGCGGGTAACCCCGGGTAACGTTTCTCTCACTCTGAGCAACACGCTGCCACCGTGTTAGAGATTTTACAGGTTGTTATTTTATGTTGTAGATACATCATTATTTTCTTTTGGGGCGTTTTATGCCTTCACTTCATAAACTACAGAGAGAGAGAGAGACTTGAACCGACCGCCAACCACTAGGTCACCAGTGCCTCTTTAATTCTGTATCTTATATTGTATTTATATCTGCTGGTTGTGTGTCAGTAAGTGTCTCACTCTGTGAGATGGCGGCTGTGGCTTTGGGTGGTCAGTCGTCTCTCAACCGGATGGTCGAGGGTTCGATCCCCAGCTCCTGCAGCCACATGTCCGCTGTGTCCTTGGACAAGACTCTTAACCCTAAGTTGCTCCCGCTGCTTGGCCTGTGGTGTATGAATGGTCCCGCCTCATGGTCACTTCCAGACGTTATATATCTAACACTGTGTTTCCTCTCATGTGTTTCCAGTATGGCTTCATTAGCTCAACTGGTTTCCAGTCTGAAGTCTCGAAACGTCAGCCCCGACTATGAAATGGTAAGACGTCTGTGTTTTAATATGTCAACATGGCGCTGGTCGTGTTGAGAGCATGCGGCGCTGAGATGTTCTGGTCTGTCTTCAGGTCCATCAGGCCGGTCTCACCTGTGACTCCGTGGAGCTGCCTCACCACGTCAGCTCTGAGGACGAGATCCACAGACTGGTCTCTGCTGTGCAGCTCATTCTGAAGGATCTGCCCAAACCTACGCTGGTTACCATGTCCAGGTGAGACCCACAGAGTCTAACACAGACCCACATAGTCTTAACACAGGCCCACAGGACCTGGTACTGATCCTATAGACAACAGTTCATCAAACTGGGACCTGGTACTGATTCTGGCTAACTGGTCATCTACTAATTGAGGATGTTTGTAATGCCAAAATATTTTGTTGTTTCTGTGTTTCCAGGTCCAGTCTGGATGAGTACTGCCCTCTAGAGCAGGTGGACTCAGTCCAGAGCCGAGTACTGGCTGTGCTGGAGAGTCTGTATGGACCTCTGGACCTGCACAAAGACTATGAACACAACAGCACAGAGACTGGAGCCTGCCAGCCTCAGGCCTCCTAACACACACACACACACACACACACACACACACACACACACACACACACACACACACAAACTCTCACACAAACACATATACACACGCACGCACACTTACACACACGCATACACTCTCTCACACATACACACACACACACACATACACTCTCTCACACATACACACACACACACATACACTCTCTCACACATACACACACACACACACCTACAGGAGAACACATCAGATGTTGCTCCCACAAAGCTTGAGGAAAATGAAAACCACATGTGGGACAGACGGAGCTTCTTTAAGGCGTGTTTCCATGGAGGCGCAGGACTCTAAACATGCACTTAAGAAAGCAGCGCACTGAGAGATTACAGGTTTACACATTTCAGACTTGACTACGAGTGGAGATCGAGTTTTAATAAACGCTGTTTGAAAACCCAGTGAAGGCAGAGTTTTTCTAAGACTGTCCCGTCCCAGAAATGTATCCAGATTTGTCTTTATTACTCATCTTGGTTTATTTAATTATAACGTGAGTTCCTGTGTTTGTTTCTCGTCCTGATTTAACCTCCTCTAAACCAGCAGCAGATGTCTGCGTCCCAAGTAGAGAAGTTTCTCATTCCTCAGCTGTTTTTAATATCTGAGACCACAACATTCTGTAGCAACACAGAGAACCACAGCCTCACTGCAGGAGACGGGGAAAATGGAGGATTGTTTTGTGAAAACTTCTTAGGAGGGTTTTTTTAATGGTTACCCACTGATTTTTGAAGTTAAAGTTAAGAAGATGCAGAAGCTAAAGGTTACATATCCTCCTCCTCTTCAATAAGTCTCAGAGCTCCTCAAAACATGTGTGTGAAGTTTCTTGGTCTAAATCCACTCTGATCCTGCATGTCTATAAACCCCTCTATTTCAGCCCTGCTCAGAACAGGCTGTTTCTGTGTCTGTACCTTTAAATATGTAAATGAGCTGTGTCTGACCACACCCCCTCTCTGGAAGGACTTGGTGTACTCAGGTTTTCTCGCTCAATGTCCTATTGTTTAAGGTGAGAAGGCAGACTCACCCACAGCTAGGTGAGGGGCTACTACCCTTTGTGATGTCATGAAGGGAAAATTTCCAAACGGCCTGTTTGAGCACACATTTTCTGAAAAGTGGAGCAGGCAGAAGACAGAGAGGATGGACTTTTCTCATTGGGGGGTTGTAGACAGACTAGAGACACATATTAGAGAAACATGGTGAAGTGGATTTTAAATGCTCTTTCAATCATTATTCTTTCTCTCCAGCTTGATCTGTTTTTTCTATGAATTCCAGGATTCTAAAGTTTTAAAAATCTGTTTCTCAAATAAAGTACAAGAAACAATTCAACCAACCGACCGAGGTGTCGCCTGAAATGAACTTCATCATCTTTATTATTCCTGATGATACACGTGATGACTTCTGCAGCTTTTCACCGACAGGGTAACAAAAGAGAACACGTGTCAGCTAAGAGCTAGTACAACATCTCAGCGTCAGCAGTTTCTCATCAACACCACTTCCTTTAAAGACGATTCATTGATCATCACTGAGGCATCAGGGTGTCCCAGTTTTCTGTTCTTGGATAGTTTTGGATACTTAGTCTTTTCAAATAAAACCATCTTTATTTGAATTATTAATAGAATCAAAAAGAAATCCTGCAGATCTTAAGTGATACATTTTTTACCAATGGCTGAGCAAAAAGTGAGAGCAGTGAATAATTCACACAAATATGATGGCAACTTTCCCAATGTTTGTTTTTTGCAATCTGTGCAGCGAGTTAGCCTGCGTTTTGAGTTTGTGATGAAAAGCGAGGAATTACCATAATTAGTAACATTATTGTTAGATTTGTAGTCATATCATATCTAAGAATTAAATTCCAGTATTGACACAACCCTATGAAGACATATACAGAGTATCAGTATAGAAGCAGTGTAATGGGACTCTTCTAGGTTATGACAGGACATACTGTATGTTGGGAGGGTGACATTGTGTCAGAAACTAGATAAAGCAGTCCATTTACTGTTAAACATATTGAAAGAGGTATGGTGCACACGGGGGTCTGATTTTTTCATTTGGACTCACCTGTCTCAGGTGGACCTGGACTCACCTGTCTCAGGTGGACCTGGACTCAACTGTCTCAGGTAGACCTGGACTCACCTGTCTCAGGTGGACCTGGACTCAACTGTCTCAGGTAGACCTGGACTCACCTGTCTCAGGTGGACCTGGACTCACCTAAATGGATTGGCACAGCTGATTCTCAAGTTTGGACAACACTGGATTCAAAGACGTTTCTAAATAAGGTCGTCTTCCCTTAAATTTGGTTTATATTTTTGACCAGAGCCCCTGAAGTCCCAAAAAGAAAAAGAAAAAAAAGAAAAAAAAAACTCTTGTGCGCACAATATAGTTAAACTGTTGATGATATAATTATTGATAATAACTTAAGATCTTTTTTATTTTTTTATTTTTTTTTACTTTTTGTTATTTCAGGGGCTCTGTTTTTTTGCAATATGATTTAAAATTATTTGCAAGGCATCCCCATTTCTATTCTTTTCACAGTGTGATGGTCTGTGGGGCTCTGGGCGTTAACGTAGAGCACGTGAACGCATCACTCGGTCAACGTGTTTGTGTCTCCGCCCTTACTGAGACAGTCCAGAGCTTCAGCACACACACACACACTGAGTGAGTTAGTGAGCAGGAAGACCACCTTTAGATCTGCTGAAATGAGGGAGAACAGTGTACCCCGGATTGTCCTCATCATCTTGTGTACGCTGGTGTTTATTGCGGTGTTGGTTGTGAACGCTTTGGCTGGAGCGGGAAAAGGTGAGTTCACGGCACTCACACACCACTGGGTTTTAAGGAGACCTTTGTGACACCCTGTGTCACCCAGATGTTTAGAAACAAATGATTGTTTCTGTGGCAAGAAACAAAAACGTTGTTTGTGTCCCGTTGAATGTTTCCCTCTCAACTTACACAACCGTGTTTTGAACTGGTTACGAAACAGCTTTAATGGGAGACTCCCAGTTAATGATGTGCTGCGGGTGACGCTTCATGTCGCTGTTACACAAAACAACGAGGACGTGTAACCATCAGCAGGCATCTATTGTTTGTTTGTTTGTTTGTTTGTTTGTTACATAAGGAAACTAAAGAAGAAACAGGAAGGAGAGGAATAGTACGGAAGCCCAAAGCTGACATGTCAATACATTTAATTTAATGATGATCATGATATAATGAGTGAATTTCATTTGTGTCCTCGAGTTCAACTATGCTGGTTTTTCTATGACGACGACTTTATTTGGTACTTTTTGGTATTCTATTTTATTCTATATTCTATTTCTATATCTCCTACTTCTATATCATGTTTAAGAACAACTGTAACGACCGAATTCTCCCCCCGGGAGGTAGGCAACAGCTTGGGGCCAGTTGGGGGGGGGCCCAGCAGTGGCTCAAAATGTGCAAATTTTGCAATGACAGTAGGAAACCTCCCTAAGCGGGCCCCATCTGACAGCTCTCACTCATATAATAGTTGATTGAATGATTTTTGTCTAGCCCTAAATATGGGGGAAAGATGTCTGCTGAGTTATTTTGTTGGTGAAGCATTATTTGTAACATGGAGGGCCCCCTGTGGATCTCTGTCTTGGGCCCAAACAGACTCCAGAGTCGCCACTGGGGATAAAAAAAAAAAAGTATCTGATACTGATTTCAGCCCCTTTCTTGAGACCTGGAGGAATTCTTTTGTTGCCACAGGAAACCATATGGATTGTGGATATGGAGATAAATAAGTGGAGCTCTGGAGAAACGGAAATGTAGTAAAATAACATGCATGGATGAATGTCCTCTCAGGGCCTCCGTAGAATAGAGACTCACCCCTCTACATTTATTTAGCAAAAAGGAAAACCTGTTTGTTCTGACGTTGGAGTAATCCTCCTCACACCGTTAACAGAGCGCCAACATCTGTCAACAGAATGTATTAGAGTTTTTATTTTCAGGATTTGACAGCAAACTGAAAAATAAAACGACTTAAATAACTTTAATGGGAGTGTCTGCGGTGTCTCCAAGAGGAGGATGAGGAGATATGGAGACCGTCCTTCATCTCTGGGTGTGGCATAAACATGGAGCCATAACAGCTCCCGGGGTGATGAGAAACTTTCCTTTCTGAGCCTCCAGTGATGACTCACAGTCACATGACTTCCCTTTTTTAGTACCACTGTTTTAGACCAGACCAACAGGATTCAGAGTGGTGGGAACAGTGTGTGTGTGTGTTTAAGAGTTTTTCCTTTTACTGCTTCCACTTGAGTCCATTTTGAAGCTCTGACACTGAGTTAGTCCGTGGTTATGAAACAGACTGTCGTTAATATCCATCCCTCTATTTGACCTTAAAACATAAAAATAAGAGCATCAGAGAGAAGATTGACTTTTTCTTCATAGGACTGAAGCTGCTGCTGTCAGGTAGGTGTCAGCAGAGGTGATACCTGCACACTGCCTAAACATCTGGGTTTAAGATACCTGCACACTGCCTAAACATCTGGGTTTAAGATACCTGCACACTGCCTAAACATCTGAGTTTAAGATACCTGCACACTGCCTAAACATCTGGGTTTAAGATACCTGCACACTGCCTAAACATCTGAGTTTAGTTTCAACACGGCAAAGATTCACTCTGAGTCAAACATTCAAGTGTTTCAAGAAAGCAGAATAAGATTTTTTGTTTTTACAAAACATGTAGGAGATCAAAGAGCCCATATTAAACCCTTTTTGGGGTTCATATATTTAATCTATGTACCTACTTTTGTATGTTCACAATAGATAAAGTCTGAAAAAAAGTGTCTGTTTTCATGTACTGCTCCTCCTTGCTCCCTCTACGCTCTGAGTAAGGAAAGATTTCTGTTTGTCTAAAGCACATTTTGCAGTGACAGGAAGTCCTAAGTCTCAGACCCTGGACCTCCACAGATCCCTGACCTCCACTCTGAACCTTTAGGATGAATAACGACTGTGATTGTGTCCACTCTGTCTTCCAGGTCCCTTCCACTCCACTACAGGAAATGTGTCGGCTCGCTATGAGACCAACATCACTCCAGCCGGCTGGACCTTCTCCATCTGGGGGGTCATATACACCTGGCTCACCCTGATGGTCTTATACCTGACTTCATATGTATTCAGAGGGTGAGTTAACATGCAGACTGAGCCTGTCTTATATCTGAGCTACATGAACCTGATCTGTGTTTCTCTGTGAATAGATCCTGGGCTCAGAGCCTGCTGCCCTACGCCTTCTATTTCTGCTGGCTGTGCAACATGGTGATGAACATGATCTGGCTGGTGCTGTGGGACAGAGAGTACGTCTTCATCTTCTACTTATTACTCTTAACTCTCACACAAACAACAACAAAAACATGGTCGTATTGTAACAATAATCATAAAACAGTAAAAACAGTATTTATAGATTTCTTATCATGCTTTTGTGTGTGTGTGTGTGTGTGTGTGTGTGTGTGTGTGTGTGTGTGTGTGTGTGTGTTGCAGTGCGATGCTGGCAGCTCTGGTTGTGTTGATCTTGATCACCATCTCCAACTACTGCGCTCTGTTCTTCTGCTGCTTTGCCACCGATTACTACGGACTGTGGTTACAGACGTATCATCGCAAAGACCTGTTCTGCCTCAGAGCACTGGTAGGTCTCAGTGTGTGTGTGAGAGAGTGTGTGTGTGTGAGAGAGAGAGAGAGAGAGAGTGTGTGTGTGTGTGAGAGAGAGAGAGAGAGAGAGAGAGTGTGTGTGTGTGTGTGAGAGAGAGAGAGAGAATGTGTGTGTGAGAGTGTGAAATAAAATCATTAATATTGGTCATCACTGTAAAGAAATTAAAATCCACCCAGGGAAAGGAAGAGGTCAGTCACGTCCTTTCCCTGCCTGTTCTCCAAATCTTTCTTTCTGCTAAGATAGATGGCCAGTTTTGCTTGTCCGGATAAAAAGTGTAAAAGTTTCCATTTAAACGCGTTAATTTTTTTGTACCCTGCTCCAAAGATAAAAACTGTTTTTGACCAAGTCACATTAAAACCCATAAAAACCTTCTTTAAAACCCCAAACAGATCGCTGAGTCTGACACACTCTGAAAAGCAGTGAAAAATTGTTTCCACAGACCCACAAAAAACATTGATTAGACACAGAAAGATTACAATGACAGACAAAAGAGTTTACGGCTATTGCTTCATTTAAAATCCTCCATTGTAGATCACCAGGTCTCTTGTTCAGAGGGCTTTTATAAAAAACTCTCCACACTGGCTTGATGTGGTCAGACACTTTCAACCATTGTCTCCACTTGGTGTCCACTCTGTTTATCAATACATTCTCATTTAAAACTTTAACACACACACAAAACAATTCCTTACCTCTAACGTTATAAAAGTTCAAACATTTATCATCAGTCCCTTCTGAATGTCTTTCACTTGAAACACAAGAATTCATTGTAAGGCCTATTTCAGGAAAAGGATCACTGTCAATGGGCACTTCCTTCCTGCTACAGTAATCCTGCAGCATCTCCTTCTCTTCCCCCGTCAGTCTGAGACGCAACAGTCTGAGCACTCTGTCCACAAAACGTGCAGACTGGAGACCAAGAGCAGAGGTCACTGCTGCTGTATTGTTCAGTTCAGGTCCAGCTACGTCCACGATCTGTCTCAGTGTGGTGTTGTCAGTGGAGATGAGAGCATGCGTGAGGCCCATTAAAGATGTGATCCCCAGAGATCAGAGGCTCCTCCAGCAGCCAGTGTAGGGACAGTGTGGGCTCTAGTCTTTTCCATAAAAACAGTTTCCAGGTTTTAAAAAGGCTCTGATAAAAAGCAGGCAGGTTGCACAGATTAAAACAGTCAGTATTCATTAAAAACAGTGAGGAGTCCAGTCCTAGTCCGTTCACATTTTAAAAAATGCTGCTGGCCACTGGTCTCCAGACCACATCAGTGAGGAACTTCTGTAGAAACTGCATTCTGAAGGCAGCTACTCTGCTGGCCAGGTGGACCAGACCCTGCCCTCCTTCTTCTTTAGGTAAAAACAGCACGGCCTGTGGAACCCAATGCAGCTTGTCCCAGAAAAAAATCCAACATCACTGATTGCAGTTCTTTAAGGAGTCCAGCAGGGGGCTCTATAGATGCCATCTTGTGCCAGAGTCCACAGGAGACCAAGTTGTTTATGATGAGCACTCTTCCTCTGTACGACATTTGTGGCAGCAGCCACCTCCACTTCTCCAGCCTCCCCTTCACTTTCTCCACCACCTCTTCCCAGTTCTTCTGTACAGTGAGCTCATCCCCTAAATAAACACCAAGATACTTAAAACCATTTCTTCCCCATGTTAGTCCTGCTGGTAGCGAATGTGATTTAAAACCAACTGCTAACCCTTCACTCTTCCCCCAGTTCACTTTTGCAGATGACACTATACCAAAATCTTTCACAATGTTTTCTATTAAAAACACTTCTTTTTGATTTTTTATCATGACAATAACATCATCTGCATAGGCTGACACAATCAAAGGGTTTGAACAGTGAGGTAAAATTAACCCTTCAATGGAAGACCGTATTTTACACAACATGGGTTCAATAGAGATGGAATATAACATCCCTGAAAGAGCACAACCTTGTCTAACTTGCAATTCACGCATACGCAGAGCGCGCCGCGGTCCGTCAGCGCTACGGTTTTTCTCTGTCGGACGGCTCGCGCCCATTCACACTGGATCCGTTTCTGGGACGTCAGCGCAGTGGAGCACACTCATGACACATCACAGGAGAACTACAAGATCCAACAAAATTTTCTATTTTTACACACCCATTTTTTTTTGTATAAACAGTTTAATTTTTTCTACACTGTAGTCTCTTTTGTTTTTCTGTCTCTGAGAGTATCAGCACTCAGACGTTTCACTGTCAGTGAGATGGGGAGAGTCCTCATCAGCACTGACCTCTGATCCTGGGGTGTGTGTGTGTGTGTGTGTGTGTGTGTGTGTGTGTGTGTGTGTGTGTGTGTGTGTGTGTGTGTGTGTGTGTGTGTGTGTGTGTGTGTGTGTGTGTGTGTGTGTGTGTGTGTGTGTGTGTGTGTGTGTGTGTGTGTGTGTGTGTGTGTGTGTGTGTGTGTGTGTGTGTGTGTGTGTGTGTGTGTGTGTGTGTGTGTGTGTGTGTGTGTGTGTGTGTGTGTGTGTGTGTGTGTGTGTGTGTGTGTGTGTGTGTGTGTGTGTGTGAGACAAAGACTGTTTTCTCCTGACTCAGCAAACAGCTGCTTAATAAAGGGTTAATGATGTCATCCATGTGAACGTCTCTGTACTCAGGTCCAGAATGGTTTGGCTCTCTACACCACGTGGACCTCCATCGCCTCGCTCATTAACTTCTCATTGGTCCTTCATCTGTGGGGCGTGGACAAGAGCACGGCCGCCACCGCCTCTCTGTGCATCCTGTTTGGAGAGGTGGTGACATGGTGAGCTCTAATTGGACCAGCACAATGACACGCTCACCACATGATACTATCAGTTCTATCAGAATCAGCTTTATGGTGCGGGTGTGTGGACACAGACGAGAAGCTGGAGTCAGGTTCACTTTAAACAAGCAGCAACCTCCAGTGTTTAAACATGAAGCTAATGAGGAAGTGTAAAATCCTGCAACTCCTAGAGTGTCCACTAGAGGCTGGCTGCAGAAGCACAGAAAGTCACATACACACCCATTCAAAAAAGCCTGTTTTTACAGCAGAGATGAACATGTTTACAGAAACACACACGTGTAAAACAATCACTGTTCTCTGATTCATTTCTGACATGTTGCTGATCTTCTGATGCCTTCAGGTTCATCCTGGAACACTGGGTACTGGACCGCTGGGTGCGTTACATCCTGACCGTCTATCCCGTGGTGATTGTGGCTCTGGTCGGAAACATCCTGAAACATTTTAACCCTGACGATCCAACTCCAAACTCTGTGTTCATGGGTAAGTTTAACCACTTCATTAAGTCACACTCTGAGCCGTCTGAAATAACAGGCTGAGAGATGTTTGAGGTCTGACATATACGGGTCAATGGTCCGGGGGAGGGGGGGGGGAATTCATGCTTAGAAATGTTGTCTGATAACAAAGTGTTTTTTTTATCTTATTGTGATGTTATTTCTTGATGTGTTAATGTTTCATATCCTTGAAATCTGTACGACTCAGCTTGAATGATTTGAAGTCATAAACCATTAAAGCTGAGAGTTAAGAAAAACATAAATTAAAAAATGACAGTGTTGAATGTCATGAACTTAATGCGCCTTGTTCTTCCTGACCTTTTCAAATGTTTGTGAGATGTTCTGACTGTGTATCTTTATATGCTTCATATTGTTCAAATCTGTATTCTAAGTTATGTTAGTGCTGAATCTAATGCTCAAATGAAATGCCTCCACTGCAGCACCACTTTTTAAACCACAAATCCCATGACATCATAAACTTACTGTACATCATCATCATGACAGCAGGAAAAATGCAAACTTTAGCTTTCTCTGTCAAAAAGAATCAGATCTTTAGCTGTTTGTTTTTTATTTGACAGGATAATGCAAACAGACAACCTTTAACCTCCATTAGAACAGGATCATGAGTCCTTGGATTCTGAAAGAGACAGCATCTGAACTGAACGGTTTGAGGCAGAGGCTGAAATGAGGGATTTAACTGATGCCAGTATCAGATTAATAATGAGTCAATTTACTCCATAGGTTTCACAGACTGACAACATGAGAGGTGAACGTGAGGAGAAGATGGGATCTGTAATCTGTTACAGTTTTTATTTCTGATATAACGTCTATTATCTAAAAGAATGTATACACATCTCTCCTGTATTGGCCTGCAGGATGTTCCTTCCCCTAAATCTGTCTTTTTTCATAATAATCATGGTCGACCTTTCAGGACTCCCTGACATTACTTCTGAAACACTGAGTTTCTTTCAGTTCACCCGGCTCACACTGTCTCCTTCTGTTTCCCCTCGGGCTCGTCCTGTGTGCTGTCAGTCGTCTTGCTGGTGTTGGCATGTGTCCTGCTGCTGTTCCGACTGTGCACCGTCATCTGGAGAAACTACTGGCGGCCTCTCCACTCCCCCGGCTCTGCACGGCTCATGATATCGCCCCTCGACGGCAGCAAATTCAGGATGTTCTCCTAAACATCACCTCATGTGTCACTGCTGCCTTAAAACCAGTTTTCTTACCTTAGCTTTTTACTTTGTGGATTGAAAGTTTGTTTCTGTCGATGAAGGGTTAATTATCTGGAGAAGGACCTCAAAACTTTACTCTTCTCACCTCTTTTTGGAACTTAAACAGTTTTTAATAAAAAAGCTTTGGAAAACGTATGAATGCAACAACTTAATACCACTTAAACAATAATGAATCTATATTTGAAGTACTTTTATATAAATAAATGTTTGACATTTGATCCTTTCGGTCTGTTCTTTTTTATCCAAACGTTGTGGCTCATTCTTTAAATGTTGTGTCTGTAAAGAGATGGTACACTAAATGCTGTCAATCCATGTTTTTGGCTGTAGGTCAATGGTAGAGTTGATTGTCTCTCAACCTGAAGGTCAGGGGTTCAATCCCCAGCTCCTGCAGCCACATGTCTGATGTGTCCTTGGGCAAGACACTTAACCCCAAGTTGCTCCCACTGCTCTGTAGGCATTTGAATGTGTTTAAATCAGATTAGTTAATACTGATGGACTCTTTACTCAGCAGCCTCTACCATCAGTGTGTGAATGTGTATGAATGGATGAGTTAATACTGATGGACTCTTTACTCAGCAGCCTCTACCATCAGTGTGTGAATGTGTATGAATGGATGAGTTAATACTGATGGACTCTTTACTCAGCAGCCTCTACCATCAGTGTGTGAATGTGTATGAATGGATGAGTTACTTCTGATGGACTCTTTCCACAGCAGCCTCTACCATCAGTGTGTGAATGTGTATGAATGGATGAGTTAATACTGATGGACTCTTTACACAGCAGCCTCTACCATCAGTGTGTGAATGTGTATGAATGGATGAGTTAATACTGATGGACTCTTTACACAGCAGCCTCTACCATCAGTGTGACCTGCAGTGTTAAAGAGCTTCGAGTAGTCAGAAGTTGTTAGAGGGACTGTGTACATTAATCAACACTCAGACGGAGGTGGATTATTTTTATCAGCAGTCCCTTTGCCTGATGTTCTTGGCGTCATTTAAATATAACCCGTTAACATACATTCAGTAGTTTAGACACAAACAGAGGAAAAGATCATAAAAGTATAATAATATAATAAAACACTGCTTCTATTAAGTTTCATGATAACAATAATAATAACCAGATCAGAGAACCTTTTGGAGTAATAGGTCCACCTCAGTATGGTGGCAGTAATGTGCCTGAAAGCTGAGGAGTAGACAAAGATCAAGAGTAAGAAGAAGCAGAAAAAAGGAGCCAATCTGGATGTCTCCACTGTGGATGAGTAACGTCTGTCCAGCATGTGCTGCTTGAATGTAGAGAGTAGGAAAAGAGGGGTCTGATATTCAAATAAAACAGATACGATGGGGAAGGCCTGGTCATTTAACTGAATGTATTGCCCAAGGACACATCGGATACGTGGCTAAAGGAGCTGGGAATCTAACCCTCGACCTTCCGATGGAGATGCGACTGACTCTACCACTGACCCACAGATGCTATGAGATGTTCTGCAACATTATTTATAAACTGTTGCTAATTGGCTTTTAATTGTGTGTAAAGTTAGTTTTGAAGCGCTTGAAGGTAATTTAATTATTATTATTTCATTTCTTCTGCAGCAGTATATCGGTCTGTAGGGACTTGGGTTGGGAGCCGGAGGGTTGCCAGTTCAAGTCCAGGAGCAGACCAGAATAATACTGAAGTTGTTCTGGTAGCTGGAGAGGTGTCACTGAGTGCTGCCGAGATGCCCTTGAGCAAAATATGGAATCCTCAACCGCTCTGTTGCGCTCTCTGTGCAGCAGCATCTCTCCACTAATGTCCACAGGTCCTGTTTGTGTGTGTGTGTGTGTGTGTGTGTGTGTGTGTGTGTGTGTGTGTGTGTGTGTGTGTGTGTGTGTGTGTGTGTGTGTGTGTGAGAAGCATGTCTCTAAAAATAACAGAGTGTAAAACCAGAATTTTCTTCAGGGATTTATAACGTATTTAAAAATAAAATTAAAATAAAATCATACTCAATCCGGTAGGTGGCGGTAATGCGCCCTCAGGTCAGAAGAAGAAGAAGAAGAAGAAGAAGAGGGAGCAGAAGCGGAAGTTTAGAAGTGAGGAAGCAGCAGCAGGAAGTATCTGCACCGCAAACCGTGACAGTAAAGTTTGTGTCCTGTGAAAAATGGCTAAAAACACGGACTCGGCCCGCTTCAGGAAAGTGGACGTCGACGAGTACGACGAGAACAAGTTTGTGGACGAAGAGGAGGGAGGTGAGAACCAGAGCGGTCCGGACGAGGCTGAAGTGGACTCTCTGCTCAGACAATATCCTTCAGTAATGCATTAAAATAATAATCTGTATTTACAGTTTTCACAGCGGAACACTGACAGAAACACTGCCAGGGCTCACCAGACAGACTTTAGAATAAGGGACGTGATTTAAGTTTGATTTCTGTGGATCACGATCAGATGAAATGTCAAAGCAGACAGTGCAGGTTGGTGTCTTTAATCTGTCTCAGGGAGCAGTTTGCGGAACAAGCTGTCGTTTCCGGGTGTCAGGTCTCACGAGGGTGTGGTCGCTCACTTTCTAACACAAAGTTCACATGTTACAGATCTTTAAATCCGTGTGTGTTTTCTTCATTTGGTGCAAACGGTGCAAAGTAAACTTAGCCCTGATGGATGTGTTTTTGACTTTTTTAATAAGTTAGCTCTTTTATTCTGTTCTCCTTTTATTCAAAATGTGCAGAACACAACAGCGGCTTCATGCAGGGAGGACTTCGTGCTGCAGCAGGGAACATGCCAGTGTTTAATGTTAATCCACCAAACCTGGGCTCAATCTTAGGCATGATCGGGTCCAAAAAAACTAAAAGTTCTAGTTCAGCCTGCAGCAGGCTTCATGCAGGAGGACTGTGTGCTGCAGCACGGAGTGTGTCTGTGTTTTCTATGAGAGAGAGAGAGAGAGAGAGATGCAGCTACAACAGGATCTACTGGTGTTCATGTGACAGGCTCAGATTGTTATTGTACTGAAAGGATCCCCACAGAGATGAACCTTTTTAGATCAGAGGAAGGAAAGCCTCTACTCTGAGACACTCCAACCAGTTCACCTTAAACTGGTCGACCACCGCCTTGATCTCATGGCGTCCTTTTGTTTTTCTGTGTTACTCAAATGTAGTGATGCAGCTTGCTTACTAAACTAGCAGTAGTGTTAGCTGACAGCTAAGCCTTTAGCACACTCCTCGCTCGTCTCCTGCATCCATCAGTTTAAACAAACTGATGGATGAGGTCGGGGGGGGGGGGGCAGAGAGAACCTCTGTGTGGATACTTCATCCTCTGCCCGAGTCTTGTTTTCCTCTCTCTGCTGAGATGTGCTCATGTTTCTTTACTTCCTGTCTTCATGAAACTGTTCAGTCCTTGACCGTTGTTTTTAAGGGGAACATGAACGCCGCTCTCCTCGCCGTGCTCAAGAATCCCCCCATCAACACTAAGAACCAGAACACCAAGGTACCTGTGTTTGTCACGCTGCTTCTTTGTGTGTGCAGCGTAACTGAAGTTCTTTGGCTTCATAGTAACCTGCACGCACACGTCCATTGATCATACTAGAACATTTTGTGTGGGAGCAGAGGCAGGGGAGGATTTAATGTCTCAGTCCCGTCTCTGAACGCTCGCAGACTTTAATGACCTCGTGGTGCACGGCCACAGCGTGCAAGGGCTTCAAGTGGTTAAAAAAAAAAAAAACAGGATATGACTGACTGACGTGACCTCACATGTTGCCGGGGAAACAAGAAGCTGATCTGAGTTCTTTGTGGTCAAACATTACAGACGATCAGACGTCATAAATCATCAAAGTTTATCTGACGTGACTTTGATTAGAAACAACTCGACAAACATTGGAATAAAGATCCTTTAAAAGTGACCTTTTCAGTTCAAAGAAAAGTATTGTATGTTTTCCCGTCACATCTATGTTGACTTGTTGTTTACATTGTGTTTATTTTCAAAATGATAATGGATCAATCTTTTATTTGTTTAGTCCTAATTTATTACTGATGTAATATCAGGACATTTTACAATCCTTCAGGAAGTCTGCTCACATTACAAAGCAGTCCACATCAGAGCACACACACTCTCTCTCAAACAAACACACACACACACACACACTCAATTGTTACATGAAAAATTGTTCTCTCCCCCTCTGAAAATTTGAATGTTGTGAGTGGTTTTGGTAAAAGTACAGATGTGAAACAGTCCTAAAAACATTTTTCCCATCTGCCTTATAGAAATGTTTAGTTTTTGTTTGATTTGACCAAACTGAGTGATAAGAAGAGGGGAAACTTGAATCAGATCACATCAGAATGATCTTCTTCATGATCGTACAACAATCCACAAAGTAAAACTAAAATCTAAAATCCTTAAAATTGTCCCCGAGAGTTGGTCGGGTATCTACTTGATACCTGACCCTCTCTCAGTTCTCATTTAAACAACAGAAGATTAAAATGACTCATTATTTGTTTCAAAGTAAAGAGATGCAAATCTGGAGTTTACTAACTCCTGTGTGTGTGTGTGTGTGCGCAGGAGCGGGCGGAGCTGCTGGTGGTGCGGGTGCTGAGCAGCTTTAAGAGCGGTGACATTGAGAAGGCTGTTGGCTCTCTGGACAAAGCCGGAGTGGATCTGCTAATGAAGTACATCTACAGAGGCTTCGAGAAACCTTCTGACAACAGCAGCGCCGTGCTCCTGCAGTGGCATGAAAAGGTATGAGGTCAGAGTCACCAACAAAGATCAATGTCATACTGCAAGGAAGGCTGCTTTTATTCTCTATCAAAGCACATAGTCTGTCAGGTCACATGTTGAAAAGTATTGAGTGAGTTAAAGTCATTCCTGATGCTCTCTTCAAATCCATCCTCTTATATCTGATGGCCATGTTTTTCTCTGTATGTGATGGTGAACTTAGCCAGTGGTTAGTGTCATAACCCGGCCCGTGTGCCATGACCAAAGAAGGCAGGGAGTTTCCAAAATGTACTTTTTTTTACAAGAATCAGAGTAAACAGGGCGGCTGTGGGTCAGTGGTAGAGTCAGTCGCCTCTGGAAGGTGGGGGTTCGATCCCCAGATCCTGCAGCAACATGTCCGATGTGTCCTTGTGCAAAACACTTAACCCCAATTTACCCCCGCTGCTTTGTCGGCAGTGTATGAATGGATGAGTTAATACTGATGGACTCTTTACACAGCAGCCTCTACCATCAGTGTGTGAATGGATGAGTTAATACTGATGGACTCTTTACACAGCAGCCTCTACCATCAGTGTGTGAATGGATGAGTTAATACTGATGGACTCTTTACACAGCAGCCTCTACCATCAGTGTGTGAATGTGTATGAATGGATGAGTTAATACTGATGGACTCTTTACACAGCAGCCTCTACCATCAGTGTGTGAATGTGTATGAATGGATGAGTTAATACTGATGGACTCTTTACACAGCAGCCTCTACCATCAGTGTGTGAATGGATGAGTTAATACTGATGGACTCTTTACACAGCGGCCTCTACCATCAGTGTGTGAATGTGTAGGTGTGACCTGGTAGCATACAGAGGTGTAAAGAGTACTAATATATTCTACTCAAGTAAAAGTACTGTTACTTTGATAAAATTTTACTTAGGTACAAGTAAAAGTACCAGTTTAAAAATGTACTCAAAGTAAAAGTAAAAAGTAACTCATTTAAAATGTACTTTCAGTAAAAGTTACTTAGTTACTTTTTTTTAACAACGCATCTCTCGTGTGTTGTAAAAAAAGGACGAGAGGATATTAATCTCAAAGTTTTTTTTTAATTAAAGGCCAATCTTTACAAAGATTTATCTTTTCAGATAAACATTTTCTTTTTTACCCCATTGATAAAAACAAAATATACATAATGATGAAGAAATAATCAAGGATTATATGTTCAAATAATCAGCTGTTTTATGAAGGGAAATGTTTAAAGGCTTTATGTGATTTTTTGATCCAGCAGATGTCGCCCTTGAGCACCAGCATGAAACCAAAACAACTCGCGCTGCATTGTTGTGTTAGCATGCTAATGCTAGCGATCTTTATTATGCTCGTATCTTCACACTGCATGTAAATTTACCTGAAATGAGCGTGATCTAGAAACACAGTTAAGCAGTGAGTACAGTATGTTATTCTTCTTTTCTCTAGTCCCTCAATTAAACAACTTTTATACAAGAGGGGAGGAGTCAGCCGGCCGTCCTGGCGATGTAAACAAAGTGAAGATAGGACTCTGAAAACTCTGAAAACATCACAGACAGTGGGACTCGGGTGTTACACCCATTGTAGACAGTCAAAGAACATTGTGTTTTTTGCTGAGTTATTCTGAAGTGTTTGAATCCACATTTTCTGCAAACTCTCTCTCTCTCTGTGTGTGTGTGTGTGTGTGTGTGTGTGTGTGTGTGTGTGTGTGTGTGTGTGTGTGTGTGTGTGTGTGTGTGTGTGTGTGTGTGTGTGTGTGTGTGTGTGTGTGTGTGTGTGTGTGTGTGTGTGTGTGTGTGTGTGTGTGTGTGTGTGTGTGTGTGTGTGTGTGTGTGTGTGTGTGTGTGTGTGTGTGTGTCCCTCCCTCCTCAGGCTCTTGCAGTGGGAGGAGTGGGATCTATAGTCCGAGTCCTGACTGCCAGGAAGACTGTGTGATGGTATCAAAGTCCACCTGGTACCAGATGTTAGACCGACACTCGATCATGGGAGCTGAGCGCAAGGACTGTTCTTCTTCTTCTGTTTTTTTATTTTTATACTGAAGCTAAGTGTCTTTCCTCTTTTTATTTTTGCTCTCACACACCAAGCTGTGGGATTTACAGTAAAGGACCTGGCAGTCAGGGAGGGAGGTGCTGGCACCTCACACTGACTCTGTCTGCCAGCCTCGCAGAGAGGGCAGACACATTTCAGACGCTTCACGCCTTCACAACTTTCTCTCCAGAGCAGCTGTGACACCTCTGCTGGCTCCTGTAACACCTCCTCATCCTCAGAAGCCTCTGAGGGGTCCAGGTTTTAGGATATGGAAAAGCCGACTTCCAGATGGAGGCTGCATGCTGGGATTGGAGTTGTGTTTTCCTGATCATTCCTTCTTTGAGACCATCTTTATCGTCTTTGTTTTCTACTTGCACCATGTTATGTGGGGCCTGCTTCTTTTTGTTTTTTATATCAAAAAAATAAAGTGCTGTATCTGAAAATGGACGGCTGCCTCCCATGTGTGTCACTATGTTACTTTAAGAAGACATCGCTCATAAGAGATGGTTTTGTTAAACCTTGGACCCCCACAGGGTCAGATTGATGTTTGAAGACATAGAGAGAGGATCTCTACAGCCTTTATCCCCCTCACCTCAAAACCACCAGACTCCATGAAGAAGTCATTTTACCTCTCACAATGACACTTATTAGAGTCACTGCTGCCTCAGTCACTTTGTGGATAAGTTTAACAAATAGTGTCCGACCAAACCATAGCTTTCAAACATCTCAAGACAGCACAAACGCCCTCTTATCAAAGCAGCAACTCCTGCGTTATGCAGGTTAGAATGACTGCTTGTCACTGAAATGTGACAGCTGGGGTGCAATTCTACTTGAGAACTTTAATTTAGCTTTGAATCGTTCCGCTCCTGTGTCTAAGGTTTATTTGAAGGCGCATTATGTAACTCTGACCCCTAGTGTTTAAAATGGGTACTGCAGTCTAAATTCTAAACATCATAGAGAGCTGTTTCCCCCTGCCCCCTCCTCTCTAGAGTGCATGCTCACTCAGGTCACCATGTGGTGGATACTGAAGCTTCAGTGTTTATCCAGCTCTGCATGGGTCTGTAAACCTTTCTGTGTTCTAACCTCTCTCCATTTTTCAAAAGCATCTCCAATATTGATCCTAGTTTGAGCACGTTTCTGCTCGTGGAGCTTATTAGAAACATGCAGAGGCTTTTTAGGTCGGGTACAATCACTTCTATCTGAACCACTTCTCTTGACCGCTTCCATCACTGCAACACCTGTTGGTTTGACCTGATAACTGCTCTCATATCTGGCAAACAGAGGGGCGTCCAAAACGGCCGTGTGGGGGGGTGTCTTAAAACCGCCTACCTTCTCTGGTCCAAACAAATCCAGAGCATTCAGGAGCAGAATCTAAAGTTAGAAGGAGGACATACTGGCTGCTGCATTGTTGTCAGAGAAGCCAGCACTTCAACATAGCATGTTTCCTTTATGATCATATAGTAAGATCACTTTATCATTTCACTCTCTACACATCTTACTGATTGGACCTTTAAGGGTTTTCATTTTGCCACACATAAAGGCCAGTAAAAAAACATCCTGTTGAAACATACACCTGTTTAATGGATATTTGTCCAGCTGGGGTTCTCGTGGACACATCAGTACCGAATCAGATGCAAGAAGAAAAAAAAGATAAGGCAGTAAAACACAACTATCACAGTTATGGTACAAACACTTCCAGACCCCTCAATCAGCTACATGGAGACTGAAACAAAGTCATCAAATTGTACAGAGATCTGTCCATGCGTGTGTTTCACATGGAGACATTTGGGTCTCAGGTCTTTACATCAATGAGAGAATATTTCTGTGACAGGAACCTTAACCAGGAAGCAGGTTTGTGGAGAACTTTAAACAATTTAACTCTGATACTGCAAAAAAAAGGGCTCCCCTCACACATTCCTTCCCCTCTGTGTTACAAAAGACATTTATAAAAGGACGAGCAGCCACACATATCAGAGGACAGTTTGTTCCTACAGGCGACAGATCAACACAACAGCTCAGTCTGCTGCCCTAAACCTGGACCGTGTGATCCGGGCTGATGCTGGTGCAGCTCAGGGGTCGTTCTGTTGCTTTAACACAGATTCATTCACTGAGTTTAACAGACTGCAGCGTCCACACCGTCACTGTTCTGAGTTTTATTGGAAAGACTACACAGAGGTCAAAACAGAACCGAAGCTTAGGAAACACTTCAACATTTGGAAAAGAAAAACAACTATTTGTCTGCTTCGATCTCCGTGTGAGCGTGTGTTCCCAGTGTGATGACACGCAGCACAAACTGTCCTGCTGGAGCCATGGAAACCGAAAATGAAGCAGCCAAATTGTGAGCCTCAATGAGAGTGTCTGAAATCATTTTAATATCTCACTTAAAAAATATCCAGATAAAGATTTTTACGTTGTTTAACTCCTAAAGCTTTTCCGTCGTGTCCACCTGTCGTTTTTTGGGGGGGTTTTCAAAGAGCAGAGAGCGTTTGCAGCAGCAGATTGTTGTCATGGCGACACGACGAACATGCAGCGCTTTTTTTCTCAGCGCACTAAACGCTTCATGCAAGCGCTTCCACATGCACAGCCAGCACTTTTCTGCCCCCGGAAAAAAAAAAACGGCATGTGGACACGTTGGCCTAATAAACTGATCACCATAAAGACCAATGTCGTTAATAATGAATAACAAATGTTGATTCCATAAGGATAAATGGCTTTAAGGTGAAAAGACGTTTCATCTATTCCTGTTTCATTCTGAAGCTTCACTTTTAACTCGTTGCCTTTAGACTTTTACATAAATATGAATGTTTATTGGCCTTAAAGCCTTAAAGAGTCTATCACTCAGATTCTCCATCTTTACATCGCGTGAACAAAGCAGGTCGGATCAGTGACTTAAAACCAAAGAATAAGAGCGGGGTGATACAGATATCATTTCATGGCTTAGAGCCGTAAATAAACAACTTCCCTGAGCTAGTGTAGGTCATACTAAACAAAGATTAATGATGTTTTAATGAATATTCTGTTGTTGTTTAACTAGCTGTTAAATCAGCATGGCCTTTCTGGGCTTCCATACGTGTCACCCTCATGAGAAGCACAGCAGACATAAACATCGTCCACTTCATCATCGTGATTCAAGTCAGACGTGTCTTAGAGCAGGTCACAAAGATTTGAACCTTTTCTCTCCCCGTGTGTAGAGGGGCAATCGCTGCAGACAAATAGTGAAACACTTGTTTTTTTTGTTTTTTTTTTACTTGTAGAGGTCAGACTGTGAATGGAGCGAGCGGTAGCAGCTGGTGGTGAGTGTGAGCGAGCTGCTGTACTGATCTGCTACCTTCTACTGAGAAAAAAGATAGAAAGAGACACAGAAAGATACAGAGAATATAAAACAACCGTTTTCTTTTTACAAGAGTCTTTTGGAGGGTCTCAGCGACCTCTCCACTCCTTCTCACTCACACACACACACACAGACAGACGCACACACACTCCTGTCCTCTGTTTGTGTGTGCAGCTGTAACCGAGTCCATGTGTGTACTTCCTGTTAATGTGTGTGCATGTGTGTGTGTGTGTGGGTGTGTGTGTGTGTGTGTGTGTGTATTTGTTTGTATAGGTCTACTTGTGTTCTTTAGTGGGAGCAAAATAGAGCTCCATGGGTTTGTTGACCTTCCAATACTTCTCGCTGACCAGCTCCAGGGAGAAGGAACCGTTCAGAACCTGCAGACAGAAACAAACAGCTTTAGTGATGAGAAGGACAAACACACCTGTAGGTGATGTCGAGTCTTGGTTTTATGCTGATTATCAGTTGTGATCTAAATTGCCTATTATTGCGGCTTATAGCACTACTACCAGTGTGAGGAGCAAACCAGTTGTTTGTTGATTATCGCTGTTTGTTCCTCATCAGGGTGCGATTGCTGTGTTCACATCAGTGTTAATCTTCACACCATTTTCTAATTTAGTCATAGTCTCCTGATGAAAATGTCTTTTATATTTAGTCAGATATTAGTCATTTGTTATTGATTTAATTTAGTCAATTATTCACTGACTAAAATTACACATCATTTTAGTTTTAGAAAATAGAAGATATGTTCGTCAACAAAATCAGACTCAAGCTTTTATTTTGATTATCAGAAGCTCCAGGGGGCGGGGCTTCACGGACCTGCAGGCAACACACACACACCTTTGATGAAGTCTGCTATGGTTTACAATGATTTTAGAACAGCTGAGGGGGGTACGTGATAATCCTCACTTGTAATGTAGTTTTTGTTTCGTCACATTTTCGTCAATTAGACGATGAAGTAATATTATTTATCAAATCATCAAATAGCGGAGTTTCATCTCGTCATCGTCATAGTTGACTAATTTAGAAAGACCTTGGTTAACGAATATTTTCGTCATTTATTTCATTGAGATTAACACTGGTCCAAACATACAGAGGCAGAGGGGGAAATGCCCCGTGGTTATTGATTAATGTCTTCAAAGGCTCTAGGTGTGAGTACAGTACTGTGTTTGGTGTTCAGATAATCCCTGTGTGTGTGTACTCACAGTGAACTGGTTTCCAGCAGTAGGTATGTAGATGGTGTACTGTTTCTCTGAAGCCGCCTCCACATTGACAGGACTGGCCTCTGCATTTCTCCTCAGTTCTTCCAGAGCCAGTCTCACAGCCAGGTATTTTGACAGGTGATCCACTGTGGCGTTACCTGATGTCTTGATGTACCGAGGAACAAACTCCACACTGAACCAAAAACACAAAACACACACATTCAACACAACTTGTTGGAAATGACCAGCTGCTTCTGTCGTCTATCACATCCTGTCAATCAATCTTTATTTGTATAGCGCCAATTCATGACAAATGTCTAGCTCACCACACGACCATAACACCAGAAACAGCTGCGAGTGTGTGCGTGTGTGAGAGTGTGTGTGTCTACCTGTTGTGACCGTCGTCCTTCTCCATCAGCGTTGGATGTGGCCTGAACACTAACTCTATCTCGCTGGCACCGCCATCGATGACAGAGTCCCCGCCCCCGTTCTCAGCAGCGTTGTCCATGTCCAGGCCGCTGTCATCGCTCGTCTTGGTGCGCTTAATGCTCGGACCCGCTTCCTGCAGGTACACAATAAAGACATTTTTGATGTTTTATTTCACTAACTTTGAGCTGAAGAGGTTTTGTGGCTTCTCAGAAAATAAAACGTGTCCCGTTGTGTTTGCAGACACTTCCTCAGTTGTACCTGGTTGCTGTGGACTGAGGCGTTGCTACAGTGGGAGGAGTCTCCGTTGTCCTCTGCTCCGCTGCCATTCTCCACCGTGTGTCTCTTACCGCGCTGCAGTCTGACAAACGCACATGATATTATTGAAGCAGATGTACGTTTATGTATTTTTGGTGTGTGTGTGTGTGTGTGTGTGTGTGTGTGTGTGTGTGTGTGTGTGTGTGTGTGTGTGTGTGTGTGTGTGTGTGTGTGTGTGTGTGTGTGTGTGTGTGTGTGTGTGTGTGTGTGTGTGTGTGTGTGTGTGTGTGTGTGTGTGTGTGTGTGTGTGTGTGTGTGTGTGTGTGTGTGTGTGTGTGTGTGTGTGTGTGTTAACCTGGTCATGGCCTGGATCTTCAGCCCCTCCTCTATGCTGTGGGACAGGGCCTGCTGGTTGTTGTGTTTGCTGATACGCGCCAACACTCTCTCCTGATGGGCTTCGTACTCGTCGCGGCTCGGGTAAATTTTGCCTGAAATGAGACGAGTGAATAGAGTGTTGTACTGTTTGTGCTAAAATGTGTGCGCTTAAACCTTCATGTGTGACACTTACTGATCAGAGCATCAAAGTTTGGGTCTGGACGCAGTGACCTCTTGGACACCAGCTTCTTACGACAGGTGGGACACTCTTTATTTCTGCAGAGACATTTCCATCAGTAATCCGAAACAACAAATTCAAACAAACAGTTCCAATGCAACACTTTGGGAAACTTTCAAACAGATCGTCAGACCAAAACAAATACTCTCTTCAGACACGCCTCCTTCATCCCTCAGCTCCACCCTCCTGCCTCCACACGTCCCCCACCCCGTTCCACCCACCCTGTTTTTACTTTCAGGTTTCTGAGGCTGTGAGAGCAGCAGACGAGAAAACAAGATTCTGCAATCAATTCTCAAGTAACGACATGCATCTCAAAGTCAATTGGGGTTGTCGTTTGTTTGTCTCTTTAGGGCCTCAGAAAGACTCCTTCCGTCGTACTCTTGCAATTACATTCTGTCATTCTGCCGCTTCAATCAGCGTCCTTAAGTAGACCCGAATGGAGGCAGAGCAGGCAATGAGAGAGCAGGGAGAGGGCAGCTTAAATAGAGCACATGTCGAGTGTGAAATCAGTGCAGCTTTTGGTTGTTCCTGTTTTTGTTCAGTTTGTTTTGGAGATTGCAGATCTGTAAACATGCGAGTTAAAAAATGTAAATAATGTTTTCTGAACAAACATAATGTAGCAGAATGTACACCCATGTATTCCTGACTGCAACTAAACCTCTGGTTATAAGCAGGTGACACTCATCCTTCCCTCAGAGGTCACAGACAATCCTTCCACTCACTTCACCACATCATCAGTTGTTCAAATCATTGAGTCACATCACAGTGACAGAAAGAGAAACTCACCCGGATCTCAAAGCTGTGATGATACAATCAGCGCAGAAGCGGTGCAGACATTCTTTGGTGGTCATTGTGTTCTTCAACATGTCTAGACAGATCGGACACATGAGTTCGCTGTGCAGAGACCTGGGAGACACGGCGATCTCCAGTCCATCTGTGATCGCCTCCTGTGCCAAAACACATAAACATAAAGGTTACCACACACAGGATCACCTCCACCTGCGGATATCATACTGGAAATGATTCAGGAGCCGAGTGGAGCTCCAGATGTTTAGAACCGGGGGGGGGGGGAGGTTGTGATGTTGTCAAATCATGTAAATCCTTGCACATTTTTCACAACCAACTCACAGTCTGACACAGCTGATGTGTAATGTGTGAGAACAGAAAATAAAGGGGAGTGTTGTGGTACCTGTGGTGTTCTCTGCAGCTCGTACAGACTCAGCTCCCAGGTCTTACTGAGCGGCTGAACCCCATTGGTCTGAACCGTCTGAGTCATCACTGCAACACTGAAACACAAAGAGAGAAAACGTCCATGATGTCATAGTGACCTCCTGCAGTGCATGTTTTGGTTGCAATTAAAAACAGGGACACATCACCTTGAACACCTTAGTTTCTACCTTACACTGTTCCTCTCATTCATACTCGTGCAGAAATGGTGGCAGAGCTCAAGTGCTCAGCTATCAGCAGCAAACTGAGGTTAATGTCCTCCTAAAGAGAACTCTAAGGTCCTTATCAAACTGCATGCCAAAATCTGTTTCTTTGGGCATTTCCATACGATGTCCAGATTCATTTTCCAAAGTTTGGAGAGCAGATAAGGATCAGAGCAGAATGTAAGGTTGGTTAAAGATGTAAATCCATCAGTGACTTAAGTTGTGACGTCCAAATTAGATTCCAAAGTGAGTTTTTATGATGTGAATCTTTGGGTGTCTCAAGATTTGATTCGATTCTTGGGGTCACGATTCGAATCAGAATCTATTGTCGAAAGGATGTTGAAAAGGATTCTGGATCCATGATTCAAAGTCTATTTTTGAATGAGTACATACTTCGACTCCAGTCATCTTTTAGACTGGCTGAACTTCTTGCTGCTCTATTTGACGTTCTACTGAGTTAAAGAACTAGCTTTAGCACTTAGCAGGGAGTGACTGATTAGTTATGAATCTTTTTAAAATCTCAAAAGATAAGAATCTGAATTTGTAAAAGTCTTATTTTTTTCCACCCCTAGGTATCAAATCTACAAAACCAGACTGAAGACTGAAGTGAATCAGAACAGTCTCCACAAATTCTTCAATTCATCAACTACCAACTCACACTTCTGACTTAAGACATTTAAACCGCTTTGTTAATTTTTGTTTAAACGATTTGACCAATAGTTCAGTTGCATGGGAACACCCTGCCTAATCGGTCCTAGGCTTAAATAACACGATGTAGACCCTTTTTTGTATTGTTTTCTTCTAGATAAAAATGACCTGACTCATGAATTCCTTCTGAAAATAAATCAGTTTGCATTAAAATGATCTGCGCTTGTATTCCGGAATAACAGAAAGAGCAGCACAGACGTTGATAGTCGGCCAAAAGTCCCACAGATTTGTGTGCTTGCTTTCTATAAACAGACCTACTACAGCTGTGTCTTTCAGGAAACAGAATTTAAAACACCACGTCAGCTGCCTGGTACTGATAAATATTTACCATAAGACCAGATTCATTTTACAGTTCGCATCAATTTGAAAATCAATTTTCCTGAAAGTAAACGTGCAAAGAAGGAAACTTGGAAAATGTTGAATAAAAATCTTCTCTTATTTATAAGAGTTAAAGATATATCATGTTTGTGAAATGACTCAGAATCATTAGGATTTTTTTTTTTTACATTTTATTTGCTTTAAACAGAAGTGCCATCATGATGATGTGAGCTGAGCTGAGGTAGCATCTCTGCCTCACTGGTGTATTTTACTTTATTAATACAATTGTTATGCAAACCAGCATTGTGCGTGACCCCACCCACCCCTCACACAGCCTCTTCAGCCTCCTGCCATCGGGGAGACGGTACCGCAGCCTGCGGGCCGGCTCCACCAGACTGGGAAACAGCTTCTTCCACCAAGCTGTCAGGAAGCTTAACTCTCTCCCCTCTCTTCCTTCCCTCCCCTCTGCCCCCACGAACACTGGATGTTGAAACCCCCTCCCGTTTGCCACCAAGAACTCTGGACTAATAACTCTGAAGCTAACTATTCAAAAGTACACTCAGTTTACTGCACATTGCACATATTGCACAAGTTTACTTTAAATTGTATTTTATTTTATTTACCATTTTGTACCTTTTGCACAATTTAGAATTTATTGCTGTAAATATTATTTATCTTATTTTACCTTATTTTGGTTGTATTGCACCGCGGGACGGAGACAAATGAAATTTCGATTCCACTGTATGTCTGGCATATTTTGAAATTGACAATAAAGTTGACTTTGACTTGACTTTGACAAAGTCGATATGCACCTGGCCATTGTTTGATAACACGTTTATTTATTGTGCAGCCCTGGGCCGATAAATCGAGTAAGAGTTAGAGAAATACATTTTCAAAATATACAAATATCTCAATGAAGAACAACGAATGGTCACATAAGGGGAGTTGTTGGTAGAGATGCACAGATCGGGGAAATCAGAGCAGATACCAATAACAATTTATCCGTTTGTCAATTCCAATACCGATTTGTTTTATGACAATGATGACGTTTTATCTCATTTTTGACCATAAAAAAAGTCAGAGATGGTTCAACAGGTGACTTCATCTGCCCAATAACAAACCCTTATTGGCTGAATCAGTATTTAGGTGCACTAGATGTCAGCATTTAATTGATTTGGCACAACAAATAAACAATTTGCTAACCGGTGCATCCCCACTTATTTGACAATGCCACCTTCAGTTGCATAGCTTGAATTCATGACCAAAATATCCACCAGAGGAAGCCCAGACTGGGTTCTTCTTGTGCTGCATCTCTAGGAGCCTTACAGCAAAACCAAGAAAATAAAAAGGCGAAAAACCGACAGTTGTGAGGCCATACAGCTGTTATGCACAGAAATGCCTCCCTTCCTAAAAGTGGATGCATGGTATGATAGATACATACATGTTATTTCTGGGGGGAAGATCTGTGATGACAATGAAGTTATTTAATAAACGTTATTTAAGGATGGATGCAATTTTCTGAAGGGATGGATTTCTCGGCATAACACCGCCACATACTGTAATGTGACAGAGGACAGGTGGACGTGGGGGAGGTCCATGTTAAACACACCAACATATAGACCATGTCGGGGCAAGCTAATCTCAACACAAACGCTTCCAAATATAAACATGATAAATAAATTAACCACTGAGATATTTAGCCTGAGCTGTCTTCTTTATATTTATATGTCTTCTTTATCATTTCAAGCTAATAAACAAAACCCAATGATGTGCTAACAAAAAGGTAACTTAAACAGTTTGAATATATGTGGCAGCTCATACGTATATGATGTTATCTGCACTGTAACTCATTATTCAGTCATTTTTATTCAAACAAACTAACCTATATTACATGTGCAGATTACATGTGAAATATATGTGAGGCTAGGCTAATGCTAGCTAGCTTCCTCGTATCGCTAACCTTAAAGGGTAAATTTTCTCCAGACATTGCAAATAGGAAGCCGACCAGAGACGGAGAATGACAGGGAGCACCTTAGTGCCCATTTAAATACTCTAACTAAATGGCTATGTTTTTAAATTAGCGGGTGAGACGTGAGGGGAATTTGTCGCCTCACAGAAAGAAAAACAACAACAGAGCAGGAGCCTCCGCACTGGCTCTCCCGAGCTAAGCTAACCGGCTTTAACCCGTTATTCTGCCACTTTGACACAGCTGTAAACTCAGCATGATAGCAGTCAGTGTACACATTCACACGTAAGGTTAAGTTCTTCCTAGCTTGCCAAAAAAATGATCTAATGTGTACTTACATTTTTAATTGGGAGAAGGAGCCGTTCTAGCTAGCGCGTTTAGGTGAAGGCAATATGGCGGCTGCAGAAGGTGCAATGCACGCTGGGAAATGTAGGCTCATCGCATGAGTAGTCGGGAATCAAACCTTATCAAAGAAAAATAAAGCTTTATCATTGATGATAATAAGCAAACAAGGGGCAGCCAGTCTTTGTACACTTCTAACAATCCGCCATTAAAACGCCTTTACGAAATTAAGCTTGTTTTTTTAATTTATTATTAAAGGTGCACTATGTAGATTTGGTAAAGAAATTTTGGAGAAGGGAAACAATTATATGTTATATTTTCTGAACTGAATATACAAACTTTATTCAAAGGAAAACACAAGTCCCTGGAAAACTGTTTGGAGCGAACAGTGTCCCCTGAGGACAGTTTGAATAAAGAGTTATGAACATATAGAATCTGTACATTTCTCCAACTTTCACTTTTCTCTACCAAACTGCTATAGTGCACCTTTAATATTCAAACGTTATTCAAGTGGATGCTTCACACAAGCTCGTTGAGTTTTCTGCCTCTTCCTGCACTGAATATTGTTGATTTTGTTATTTGTGTAAATGTATTTTTACTGTGTAACTGAATAAACATTAAAAACAATACATCTTACTTACAGACTGTGAACTTCCTTCACTATGACGGGATGTTTAAAAGGAGTCCACTTAAAGTGAATAAAGCTGTGAAATAACAAGAATTTTACAACAGAAATTTATTTACAAAAATTTTAATATTGTATCGGTTTATTTCTGTCCATAGTTATTCATGTAAAGACACATCCACATTTCAGTGTGAAGCTGGGTCCCGAGGTCCTAATGGAGCAGACCATGAACCATCATTTGACCAGTGTGTGTGTGCACATGCGTTTGCTGAACGCTGCTCATTTCTTTATTGATTGATGTCGTTTCTGATTGTTAAACTTAATATGATGCTGTCTTGGTAAGGTCTCTCTGGTAAAAGATATTTAATCTCAGTGGGAATATTCAGGTAAAATAAAGGATGAAGACACTGAGACATATGAGACATACAGTCGTGATTCTTGTGTTGGTGGTCGGGGCCCTTTGGTCAAACTTTCATTGGGGGTCTCTCCAACCATATTTCCCTATTTTCCACTTTCTTTCTTTTTTACTCCCTGACTCATCATTTCCCTTCAAGCTGAGCAGGGCACAGACAGAATGTGCTGATAGATGAGGATTCCTACTATCAAAGTCAAATGTGCACGTTATGAGCCCCTGCTGTGGTTTGAAGTTTGTCTGGCCTGTCGACAAGCAGAACCTGTGACAGAGTAAAGACATCTTTACATGCAGACAGCTATACTCCTCCCATTTAAAGAAAGATATGTGGAAGAATAGCTTTTAGACAGAGTTTACAATGGGGCATGATGACTGTAAACATGGCGAATTACAGAGACTACAATGCAGGGCCGGCTTAATGCATCTCAACATGTGTTTAACCACCAGGCCTAATTTACTAAAGTAAAATATCTGGAGGTTTTTTCTCTCTAAAACTAATAAAAAAACAACCTAAAATATAATATTTTCTCACCAAAAGTAACCGACCTTTTAAATCACTGACCTCTTTTTTTCTGTCATGAGGAAGGTAAATTGTTTCTTCTGCACGCTGACAGGGAATTATCACTTTGAATTAGTTTTTCCACACCTCTTACCTGTGATGTAATGTGGGGGAGTAAGGAATGGTGATGTATGGCAGTGTCAAAGGATTATGTTTGCCTTGTGATAATATTGATCACACATTTTTCAAAGTTATAGCTAAAAAAGGCTCTAACATGAAGACATGTTCAGACTGTTTGAGGGGGGGCTGAGATGAATGTAGGAGGGCTGAAGTTTTGAAAAGGTCTAAAATCGCCTCCTATGGCTTACATGTTGAAAAACAAATCAAAAAAAGGTTTGAATCTAGATTTGAAAAAAGCATAATTTATAAACTCTGCCCCTGAACATCTTACACATTCATGTACACTTCAGCTGTTTCTTTACACTTTAGGAGATGAAAGCTGACTGAATAAACATTTATTTTACCTATCTCTCTCTCCCCCTCTCTCTCTGTCTCTCTCGCTCTCCCCCTCCTTCTCCCTCTCTCTCCCCCTCTCTCTCTGTCTCTCGCTCTCCTCTCTCCCCCTCCTTCTCCCCCTCTCGCTCTCCTCTCTCCCCCCTCCTTCTCCCTCTCTCTCTGTCTCTCTCTCTCCTCTCTCCCCCTCCTTCTCCCTCTCTCTCTGTCTCTCTCTCTCTCGCTCTCCTCTCTCCTCCTCCTTCTCCCTCTCTCCCCCCTCCTTCTCCCTCTCTCTCCCACTCTCTCTCTGTCTCTCTCTCTCTCTCTCCTCTCTCCCCCCTCCTTCTCCCTCTCTCTCCTCCTCTCTCTCTGTCTCTCTCTCTCTACTTGTAAAAACTGGAAGCCTGTTTGTAAACTTGCTCAGTGTAAAACATGTGTAACTGAAACCAACACATTGACAGATCAATCCTTAAAACAAAGGAGTCAAGCGGAAACGTCTCGTGAGGAGTCAACCCAAAATGGGGATGTCTCGTGCGGTGTGCGTGCGCACAGTCGTGTGTGAGCGCGAGACAGAGCAGAAGGCGTAGCCACATCAGAAGGGGGTCGAAGTGGGGGGGGGGGGGAGCGGAGGTAAGGGGAAGGGAAGTGTTGTCGATCCGTGACATGAATGAACCATGTTCGGTAACGGAGGCTTCGCTCTCCCGGTGTGCTCCTTCCTCCTGCTGCACCTCCCGGTCCTCCCGCTCAACAACAACAACTGGCACGGCAAGGTAAACAGCTCTCCGTTTCTTCACCTCTTTTTTGCTGTTTGTCCTTTTTCAAACTGGTGGTGGGGGGGGGGGGGGAGAAAAGTTACGGAGTTTGCTGAGAAGTCTGTCACAGTGCTTATACGGTCATGCACGACCCCCCCTCTTTATTCCACCTTGAATTAACTTTTAGAATGAACCCAGATAGTCTCTGAGTAACATGTCAGTGTGCAGAGAAACACTGAACCACGGTGTGATTGTGATAGTGTATGTAAGGCAAGCTGTCTGTTACCAAATGCGACAATGACACTGTACCCCCCCCCCCCCCCCCCCCCCCCCGAGAAAACTTTGTTGAGTTAACGGGATGCTTTACTGCTGCGTCAGACACTTTGAATAAGACTGTTATGATCTGTGTCCACTGTGTCCACCTTTATTAACCAGCCAGTATGAGATCACACTCAGGCTCAACAAGAGTGTTTAGTGTTTTCTGCTCAGCTGAAAGATGAGACCATATCAGATAACCTGCCTATTTGCATTAATAAGACTTTTGTATGGTGGCTGGGAAGTGCCAAACAAACCCACAAAGTCTGAAACACTTTTACAAAGCTTGAGACAAATTTACATTTTAGAAAAAAGATGCAAAACACTTTACCCTACGCTAAAACAAATGTACAAATGACAGAATCTTAGAGGAAAGGGAAAGTAGAAATGCCATAATATACTCTGAAGTGATTGATTGAGCAGTCAAATTGTTTGTTTTGGCCAAGTTTTGGTCAACCTTAGATGTTGAAAAATTAAGCCAATGTGGAAGTGCAACACCCTGCAGTTTGTAAGTGTCCACTAGAGGCTGGCTGCAGAAGCACAAGACGTCACATACACACCCATTCTAAAAAGCCTGTTTTTACAGCAGAGATTAACATGTTTACAGCCTGGTTAAAAAAAAATCAAATAGGTCTGGTTAGTTATTGTCCTCTTGGGCACACACTGTGCGGGAGTGATTTATTTTACAATGCATCAGTTTTAATTTTATGAATGATGTGTTATTCCATAGTTAACTTATGTCAAGGTGTTTAAAACCCGCCTCAGCTCCAGCTCTCAGCTTGTCGTTAGGTTGACTGAAAGTTAGACTGAGACAGCATTTCCAGCACGGCGACTGAAGCCGATGAGCCTCCTGATGGGTGTCAATATTCAGGCTTTGTCCATTAAAATACAGTCTATGGTTTTGGAGGAAAGAAAAACCATTGAGTATAAGGTTAATGAATATTGTTTTGAACGTTTTGTGTAACCGAACTGAGACAGTTAACGCAGTCTGTTTTCAAAAAGGCAACAACATACTACTATCCAACGCAGTAATTCTACAATTCACTTAGCAGACGCTTTTATCCAAGCAGACGCTTGTGGTACTTTCCCTTTCTGCTAAGATTCTGTCGTTGGAATAGTCGGTAAAAGACCCCCTGTTGAGATGATGAAAAGAAGCAGGGTTTGTGTTTGATCAGCAGCATGCTCTGTCTCTATCAAATGAACAAGTGAACACATTTTATGTATTGACTCTAGAAAACACTATAACCATCTTCAATCGACATGTTCAACGTAAAAGTTTGTGAAAGTGTTTCATTTTGCTTTAACCCTTTAATAGCAGCGGTGTAGTGAACATATTGGGCTGTTAGTAGAATAAACCAACATGATGAGGAGGTTTATCTTAACCCATTAGCTCTTCTTATCCTGCTTATTACATGTGTACCCATTCACTAAACGCTGTCATTGATGGTAAAGTGAGCTAAGCTGAACAGTGTGAATGATAGCATTGAGGTTTTCTGTCAGTCTGTCTGCGTTTTCCTCTTTGAATACCCAGCGCTGATTATCGCTGTTTTCTTCATTCATTAGAGTCGTTAAGTAATATGTAATCAATTCTTGTGCAAAAGTTTGCTCAGACTGTCTGCAACAAAGTAGGTGAACTGCTGCATTACTGAAGACTGTCGGTCTTTTTTAAGGGGGGAAAGAGCCTTTGGGTGCAGCTGGAAAACACCATCTGCACCCAAAGGCTCTTTCCCCCCTTAAAAAAGACCCTGTTTGGTTTCCAGACCCTGTTTGGTTTCCAGACCCTGTTTGGTTTCTAAGCCCTGTTTGATTTCCAGACCCTGTTTGGTTTCCAGACCCTGTCTGGTTTCCAGACCCTGTCTGGTTTCCAGACCCTGTTTGATTTCCAGACCCTGTTTGGTTTCCAAACCCTGTTTGGTTTCTAAGCCCTGTCTGGTTTCCAGACCCTGTTTGGTTTCTAAGCCCTGTCTGGTTTCCAGACCCTGTTTGGTTTCTAAGCCCTGTTTGGTTTCCAGACCCTGTTTGGTTACCAGACCCTGTTTGATTTCCAGACCCTGTTTGGTTTCCAGACCCTGTTTGGTTTCCAAACCCTGTTTGGTTTCTAAGCCCTGTCTGGTTTCCAGACCCTGTTTGGTTTCTAAGCCCTGTTTGATTTCCAGACCCTGTTTGGTTTCCAGACCCTGTCTGGTTTCCAGACCCTGTTTGGTTTCTAAGCCCTGTTTGGTTTCCAGACCCTGTTTGGTTTCTAGACCCTGTTTGATTTCCAGACCCTGTTTGGTTTCTAGCCCCTGTTTGGTTTCTAAGCCCTGTTTGGTTTCCAGACCCTGTTTGGTTTCCAGACCCTGTTTGGTTTCCAGACCCGGTTTGGTTTCTAAACCCTGTTTGGTTTCTAAACCCTGTTTGTTTCTAAGCCCTGTTTGGTTTCCAGACCCTGTTTGATTTCCAGACCCTGTTTGGTTTCCAGACCCTTTTTGGTTTCTAGGCCCTGTTTGGTTTCTAGACTCTGTTTGGTTTTTAGACCCTGTTTGGTTTCTAAGCCCTGTTTGGTTTCCAGACCCTGTTTGGTTTCTAGACCCTGTTTGTTTTAAGTAAGCAGTCAGTCCACTTATTCTTGCCGACTGATGGGAAAAAAGTGAGGCAGCACCTGTCTGTGTCTCTGGATGTGAAGTCCATTACACATTAAATTGATGACAACAGTAAAAGGAAAGTTGTGTAGGGCACACACAACAGCTGGCAGCACATCTGAAAGACTTTTCCTGGCAAAGAAAACCCCAATAAAGCTTTCTTCTTTACACATTACACACAAACATCATGATGCATCCTAGAAACTGTACTGTAATGCTCTTTGAAGAAGTGTGTGCTGTAATGCTCTCTGAAGAAGAAGTGTGTACTGTAATGCTCTCTGAAGAAGTGTGTACTGTAATGCTCTCTGAAGAAGAAGTGTGTACTGTAATGCTCTCTGAAGAAGAAGTGTGTACTGTAATGCTCTCTGAAGAAGTGTGTACTGTGATGCTCTCTGAAGAAGTGTGTACTGTAATGCTCTCTGAAGAAGTGTGTACTGTAATGCTCTCTGAAGAAGAAGTGTGTACTGTAATGCTCTCTGAAGAAGTGTGTACTGTAATGCTCTCTGAAGAAGTGTGTGCTGTAATGCTCTCTGAAGAAGAAGAAGAAGTGTGTGCTGTAATGCTCTCTGAAGAAGAAGAAGTGTGTGCTGTAATGTTCATAGGAGCAGTGGGGTTTAGGATGAATTGCTCAATTTGTGTACAAAGAGTTTTTTTTTATGTTTAGTTTGGTCAAAAGGAAACAAGGTACTTATTATACTCACAATGTCAAAAAGAGTCCATTATGTAAGCAAACACATGAAGAAGTATTTCTGAGTTGTCAGAATTCTTCACATTACATATTCTTACCTTACACCAAGACTAATGAAGCTGTTAATCCATCAACACCTGGGCTTTTTAATGCACTCATTGTAGAGACAGGTCAGTCAGAGAGAGAGAGAGAGAGGGAGAGAGAGAGGGAGATATGTGGCAGAGGAGCCACAGGTCAGACTCTCTCAATTAAATTGCAATTAAGTGCATAATCAAAGAACTAATTCCTTCTTCTATAAAATAAAAAAAACAATAAATCCTAAACACATTTCCCAGGAGACCAAGACCATAAATATCACTGAAAAATCCTCATCTTGGGGCGCTGATGGCGCAATGGTTACAGCGCGCGCCCCATGTATTGAGGCTGTCGTCTCGAGCGGGAGGCCCGGGTTCGCTTCCACCCGTGGCCTCCTTCCGCATGTCGTTCCCCGCTCTCTCTCCCTGGTTTCTGACTCTATCCACTGTCCTATCTCTGCATTAAAGGCACAAAGAAGCCCCAAAAAAAATCTTAAAAAAAAAAAAATCCTCATCTTGTGTGCAGGGGGCGTGTCACTCACTTAGACCGTAACAACGGGAAGGTTAAAGCCGTAACCGGGGATAAAAACCAAAATCTGAATGAATTGAAGTTATGAGTTCTTTTAGAAAGAGGCGTGTCCTTCTAATCACAGCCTATCAGTGGTGGCCTTGATTCAAAATCCGGAGTACGCCCAGTCTGAGCTCAGCGTCCACCTTTCTTTCAAATATGTTCTCACTCAGCTGAGATACAAAGGTTTCTATCTGAACACCACTTATTCCAACACCTCTGACACAAAGTGACACAGAGGAGGTCAGGAGCGAAACCTCTCTGGATACTCTCTCCAGTGAGTGGGAGGAGCTATGTATTCATTTGGTATTTAGATGACTAATATGGGCTGGGTTTAGTTATTCTACACCTTTTCTTTATTTACAATAGATTATTGATAATCATTTCTTTAGGTTGTTATTTGTGTTGCATATTTAGTTTTGCATATTGTTTATCAAGTTGTGGGCACCTGAGGGTAAGAGGCAGGTAGAGGACCAGCATGCACTTTTTTTTTTTTTTTTTGCTTGCTTTAAAGAAATAAACAATCATTAAACACAGACCCCTCACATGGACACTGGACTTCTTTTGCCTGCGTTTATATCACTTTCATTTAGATTTTCTCAGACAAATAGCCACTTCTGTATCCATTCCATTATTAGTGTTACATGTTCATGTATGTTGTGTGTGTGTGTGTGTGTGTGTGTGTGTGTGTGTGTGTGTGTGTGTGTGTGTGTGTGTGTGTGTGTGTGTGTGTGTGTGTGTGTGTGTGTGTGTGTGTGTGTGTGTGTGTGTGTGTGTGTGTGTGTGTGTGTGTGTGTGTGTGTGTGTGTGTGTGTGTGTGTGTGTGTGTGTGTTTTGTCTGCCAGGACAGAAGTGGAGGGAGGGTGGAGCAGCAGCAGCGGGACTCCCCTTCACCGCCACACAGTGTTGGAGGACAGAATGGGAAACAGACAAGCGACAAGGTAATCACACACTTTATGGTTTCATCTCATGGGTTTCCTGCTGTGTAATATAAATGTGATTAGTATGTGACTGTCACTAATGTGTGAGACAACACGCTGCACTTACACACCTGTCAGTGAAAGTGTGAGCTCACACACAGGAAGTGTTTGAATCACCTCACTATGTTTCCTGTCTGACAGATGAAGGCTGATTAATACTCTGTGGAGGTTTAAAAAGACTCTGAAGTGGATAACTGGCTGAGTCTTATTTCACACTTGGCTCCAGGCGTGTCTGTTAAAACACAGATGCAGACAACTTCTCTCCTTTAAGTGCTTTAATTCAGTGTACAAACATGAGTGCATACAGGCTTAGAAATGTGAGTCACAAAGCTTAGCTATGATGCATTACATACAATGTTATGTTCTTCTGCATCTACTTCAAATAAGATATATTCATCTCAAACAGACTCTAATGTAATGTGCACTCAATAAACAAATAGGTTAATTATTCACTTCGGTCACCTAAGTGACAGTATCCGAACTAGCAATTAGAGAAACGAACTACCCAAATCTACAAATAAGGTTAAAACTAATACAACCATAGAATAAATGTACTTATAACTTATAATACAAAACTTACAGGTCTCTAGGACGCACGCACACCTCTTCTGGTACCTGAGTTTTCTAATTGGTGCACACGACCGTTCCTCTCTTTTCATCCTCGCTTCACTCTCCTTTCCTCCGCTGCCTCGTTCTCACTCTGAATATCCAGCGCGCGCCCGCTCGCTCAGACTTTCAGGTGCATGCAGCAATTATCCATCGCGGGTTTGGCTGCCTTTTGTACTCACAGTAACAGTCACTACAGTTTGATGTGGTACACTTACCTGTCCTGATGAATCTCTCGGGCTTCTTTGTGTTTTCTCCCAGGAGGAGGTGTTTCAGTGGTGGGGGGAGTGGTCCAGTTGGTCCTCTTGTTCCAGGAGCTGTGGAGGAGGAGTGAGGAGTCAGGAGAGACACTGTCTCATACAGAGGTACGTCTTCTGTCTGTTCAGGACGCTGCAGTCATGTTGACAGTAAGGGCATTTTACCTGACAGTTTGTCATGTTTTGATCTGACGCTTGATTTTTGTTGAGTTTGAATGTTAATAGTCGAGGATAACTTAAGTCCAGGTACAAGGCAGGACTGATACGATGTTATTGCACCTTACAGTTGTGTATTTAAGATTTACGAGAAAGAACTCGGTGTAACAACATTCTGCCAATTATGGAGCTGTGGACGTAGCTACAGGTTAGAGCAGACAGCAGGACAGTGATGTGAGTGTGTGTCAGTGATGTCAAACTGTGGAAACATACTGATGCAGCAATATAACAGCATGTTTAAAAGCTAATACCGGACAGATATGCTTTCTTTCTAGTCCTTGTCAGGACACATGATGCAGAATTTGGAACCTGAGGAGTCTTTAAAGTAGGCCGAGGCGGTTAAAACGTGAATGATAATTATCAATGGAAATACATCAAATGTTTGATATGTAAAGTGTCCATCAGTATATTAACTAATTGGATCACACCACCCAAACACTGGACAAGGTGGCTGATGTGCCTTAAATGCTAGTTACCACCCGACATTAAAGAGAAGAAGAAAAAGACGGCAAACAGCCAATTGTGTTGCAGGGATATGGGCAGGCCGACAGACTTTTGGAGCGGAATGGAAAATGTTTTCCTCTTGGTTGTTCTTTTAGCTGTATTTATTTACTCCCGTAACTTCACGATGTACCGGAAGTCCCCTTTGAAGTTTTTCAAAATAAAAGCACATTATATTTGAAGACCGGAAGAGACTAAGGCATAAGGCAATAAGAAAAGCAAAATAAAAGCATCACAAAGAGCAGTTTTTAATCTGTTTTTTAGAGCTTAAGGTAACTGGGTTACTCAATGGATGTTCATAAAGTTAGTGTCTAATTATCTTTTGTAACTTTGTCTTGTTGTATGATGTGTCAGCTAACATTAGTTATTGGACATTAAATGAAACAGAATGTGTTGATTTGCTAGAGGGTGGTAATATACTAGCATTAGAGCACCCGCACTTTTAAAATCGCTGCTCCACCCCTGACTGGTAGTCCGCTGGTGAAGCTGGAAAATGTCACGCTTAATTGCTTAAACAAGTTTCTTTTCCTGACGCTTCTAACATGCTCTTATAGACACAGGATACATGCATCTACTGCTATGTGAAGTACCACAGTCTGGAGGGGTGAGCAGAGACACCCCCATGCACAGAGGGATGTTAGGTTAAGCATGTTTGTAGCCATCTTGTTACCTTTGACCTCCCCCTGTCAGACCTGCGGAAGTTTCTGTCAACTCTGATTAACACCACCCTGCCCTCACTTTTGGCCTCTGCCTTCCCCCTCCTCCCACTTTCCCACTTTTTCGCCTTATGTCTGACCCTTTTACTCCTCTTTTCATTTTTTACTTTTTTCTCCTCCTCTCGACTTCCTTTTCCCCCTCTTCCTCCCTACCGCGTTCACCTCACTCCCCTTCCCCTCCTGTCCTGTCCTCATCACCTTCTGCCAATTAGATGTGACACTCACACATAGTGACCTCCAGCTCACCTCCTCCTGCTGTCTCCTTCTCTTTTTTTACCATCCAAACAGAGTAGGAGGATGGACTGAAGAAAGAGGCAGTGATAGACGGAGCTGGTGTGAATGTGTGTGTGCCTGTGTGGTGGGTGGGGGGTTAACATGGTAATGAAAGACAGATGCATTAACTCCATGTGTGAGTTCTGCAGTGACAACTCCCCCAGAGTGCAGAAGGCTGGCTTAATAACTACAAGAACAATCAAATAACACAAAGGGACCAAGAAAAACACACATCACCTGTTATTATAAATATCGGGTTGTTTCCAAACGGCTGAGTTTCTACCGAGAACCATTTGTTTCTAAAGATCTCCTCTCCTGGTCTGGGTTCTTTGTTAAATAGGGGTTACATTTGGAGACTTAAATGGTTCCTCATTTTCAATCGTGACATTGATATCAAGAATATTTCCCAACAAGGTGTTCATGATCAGGTTATAACGGATGATGTGGAGGCTGCACGTTGGTTCCCTTTAGCCAATAAGAATCAAGTATTAAAATGCATGACCACAGCGATTGGTAAATGGGAAAAGGACTTGAGCTTGTATATTTCTTTTCTAGTCTTCTGACTACTCAAATCTCTTTTACACTGCAGGTCACACATCCACATTCATACACTGATGGTAGAGGCTGCTGTGTAAAGAGTCCATCAGTATTAACTCATCCATTCATACACATTCACACACTGATGGTAGAGGCTGCTGTGTAAAGAGTCCATCAGTATTAACTCATCCATTCATACACATTCACACACTGATGGTAGAGGCTGCTGTGTAAAGAGTCCATCAGTATTAACTCATCCATTCATACACATTCACACACAGATGGTAGAGGCTGCTGTGTAAAGAGTCCATCAGTATTAACTCATCCATTCATACACATTCACACACTGATGGTAGAGGCTGCTGAGTAAAGAGTCCATCAGTATTAACTCATCCATTCATACACATTCACACACTGATGGTAGAGGCTGATGAGTAAAGAGTCCATCAGTATTAACTCATCCATTCATACACATTCACACACTGATGGTAGAGGCTGCTGTGTAAAGAGTCCATCAGTATTAACTCATCCATTCATACACATTCACACACTGATGGCAGAGGCCGCTGAGTAAAGCGTCCATCAGTATTAACTCATTCATTCATATGGACCTGATGGTCTCTTTACACAGCAGCCTCTGCCATCAGTGTGTGAATGTGTATGAATGGATGAGTTAATAGATGAATGGATGAGTTAATACTGATGGACTCTTTACTCAGCAGCCTCTACCATCAGTGTGTGAATGTGTATGAATGGATGAGTTAATACTGATAGACTCTTTACTCAGCAGCCTCTACCATCAGTGTGTGAATGGATGAGTTAATACTGATGGACTCTTTACTCAGCAGCCTCTACCATTAGTGTGTGAATGGATGAGTTAATACTGATGGACTCTTTACTCAGCAGCCTCTACCATCAGTGTGTGAATGTGTATGAATGGATGAGTTAATACTGATGGACTCTTTACTCAGCAGCCTCTACCATCAGTGTGTGAATGTGTATGAATGGATGAGTTAATACTGATGGACTCTTTATTCAGCAGCCTCTACCATCAGTGTTTAAATGTGTAGGTGTGACATGCGGTGTAAAAGCGCTTTGAGTAGTCAGAAGACTATTACTACTTAATAGCTGCCTTTATTTTACTGAGAATTACTTGTTTTCTTTCCAAACGGCTGAGTTTCTACCGAGAACCATTTGTTTCTAAAGATCTCCTCTCCTGGTCTGGGTTCTTTGTTAAATAGGGGTTACATTTGGAGACTTAAATGGTTCCTCATTTTCAATCGTGACATTGATATCAAGAATATTTCCCAACAAGGTGTTCATGATCAGGTTATAACGGATGATGTGGAGGCTGCACGTTGGTTCCCTTTAGCCAATAAGAATCAAGTATTAAAATGCATGACCACAGCGATTGGTAAATGGGAAAAGGACTTGAGCTTGTATATTTCTTTTCTAGTCTTCTGACTACTCAAATCTCTTTTACACTGCAGGTCACACATCCACATTCATACACTGATGGTAGAGGCTGCTGTGTAAAGAGTCCATCAGTATTAACTCATCCATTCATACACATTCACACACTGATGGTAGAGGCTGCTGTGTAAAGAGTCCATCAGTATTAACTCATCCATTCATACACATTCACACACTGATGGTAGAGGCTGCTGTGTAAAGAGTCCATCAGTATTAACTCATCCATTCATACACATTCACACACAGATGGTAGAGGCCGCTGAGTAAAGCGTCCATCAGTATTAACTCATTCATTCATATGGACCTGATGGTCTCTTTACACAGCAGCCTCTGCCATCAGTGTGTGAATGTGTATGAATGGATGAGTTAATAGATGAATGGATGAGTTAATACTGATGGACTCTTTACTCAGCAGCCTCTACCATCAGTGTGTGAATGTGTATGAATGGATGAGTTAATACTGATAGACTCTTTACTCAGCAGCCTCTACCATCAGTGTGTGAATGGATGAGTTAATACTGATGGACTCTTTACTCAGCAGCCTCTACCATTAGTGTGTGAATGGATGAGTTAATACTGATGGACTCTTTACTCAGCAGCCTCTACCATCAGTGTGTGAATGTGTATGAATGGATGAGTTAATACTGATGGACTCTTTATTCAGCAGCCTCTACCATCAGTGTTTAAATGTGTAGGTGTGACATGCGGTGTAAAAGCGCTTTGAGTAGTCAGAAGACTATTACTACTTAATAGCTGCCTTTATTTTACTGAGAATTACTTGTTTTCTTATAAGTAAAAATAACTGCAGTCTCTTGTGTGTCCACTTGAGGCTGGTTTAAAAAATCCTGAAAGTCACATACACCCCCCCAAAAAACTCATCCGATTGGATTACATGAAGGATAAGAGTTATTCATAATAAGGGGCGTGGCTGATCTGACTGACAGGCGAGTGATTTGTAGCTGAGGCTTAAGGCCTGACTCAGCTCCAGGTCTTTTCCTGTTGCTAGGTTTGTCTGACACAGAATTTCAAATATGGTGACGGCCATCAATGGGCTTCAAAGGTCCGCTTCAGAAACCAATGGGTGACGTCTCTGAGACTACGTCCATGTTTACATACAGACTATGTACAAACCATAGGGAGCAAAATATGTTTGGTTCAGAAGTTCTTGAAGTCTGCAGGAAAGAACTGGACAAACATCTTTTTTTTTTTAGGTTGAGGATTTTTCGAGCATCATTATATATTAATCATGGGGCGCTGACATTTTTTTAATTGAAAAGGTTTTCCATGTAAATATTACTTTGAATAATCTGTTGAAAAACTGTCATAAAGTTAAAAGTATTCTAAAAAATACATATTATTTATTCATCTTGGAGTTCAATTTTACACCTAAGTAATTTCCAAAATCCCGTTTATCACCAGTAACGAGTCTGCATTGTTTGTCGTTGTTGCATCGTGTTCTGAAGGGACACATTTTATTTGGAGAAGTTTCCTTTCCTGTCATTCCCTGATCAGGCAGTTCAATCTTTGTCAATTTTTATTTGTATAGAGCTTAGCCTAAAGGCAAACCCCTCGATTACAGGTAGATATTTGTTCCAACCCTCACCTTTGGTCATGAGCTTTGGGTAGTAACAGGAAAAATAAGATTGCAGATAGTGGTCGAAATGAGTTTCCTCCAAAAGGGTGGGTGGGCTCTCAGCCTTGGAGATAGGGTGAGGAGCTTGGAGTAGAACCTTCTGTATAGAAAGGAGTCAGTTAAAGGTTCTGGGATCTGATGAGGATCCCTCCTGGACGCCTCCCTCTGGAGGTTTCCTGGGTACGCCCAATTTAAAGGAGACCCTGTCGTAGACCTAGAGTTTGCTGGAGGGATTATTTATCCTGTCTGGCCTTGTAACGAATCAGAATTACCCATGAGGAGCTGGAAAACATTGTTGGGTAGAGCAAAGCCTGGTTTGACTTACTCGCCTTATGCCACCGCGACCTGTCCTTGGAAAAGCAGAAGAAAATGGATGAATGGAATGGACTTCACAAAAAGAGCAGGTCTAGACTGTACTCGTGGTTAAGGGTTCTGTTTATGTCAGTGAGGATCTGACGCAGCTAGAGTATTTCTTTTTGTAAACATTTTGTTACTGCTGGAGAGGACGTTGATGAGACTAGAGCTTGTGAGGCTTCAAACCAAAACAATTAGCTTAAAAAGGAAAAGCTCTCGTCAAGCTCTAACTCCACTGGAGCTCAGAAACAGTTCAACACAGCTCAAATAAGACACAGTTTGGAGCTGACATGTTAAAAGGAAACACATTAGCATCAGTCAGTATGAGGCACTTTGAAAGTGTTGTATGATTTGTGCCAAGAGTCTTGGAGGTGTATCTAATCACTGCCTGCTCGATCTACTCATTACAGAGTCAAACTCACTTCTCATTATGAGTGCTGAATGTCAGTGAATCACTGTTTATACCAAAAAGAAAAGGAGAGACTGAGATGAGGAAAAGCAAAGAAGGAAAGCTGGTTTTTGATACTGCTTCTAGGACAAAAGGCCCGAAGTCTGCTGGACTTCATATGATCAAACCTCCTGTAGACCATGTTTCTACACTTCACCCTGTATTCCCGCACATGAACTCCTCACTGTCAGGTGTGTTTGCCACTACATTCACGTAAGCTTGGGTCACCTCAATGCTTTAAAAACCCCGCTCAGGTTGAACACTATGCATTGGTTTCACTTCTACTCTCCCTGTCAAAAATACTGAATCAAGTCTCTGAAGTTCAACCCAAGTCAGCTTTAGCAGAGCCACTCAACCATGACTGTACTGCTGTGGGTAACTGATTCACTGCTCAGCTCAATAGTCCATCAACTGCCTTTAACCACCAAATCTTCCTCTCCACACTCTGAACTTGGTATCTCAGGATCAGTTCATGTCCTACCTCTTAGGGAGATCTTTAAGAGTGTCTTGGAGGGAAGACGTGTTCAAACCCGCACAGCTTGTCCACATAGGATCCACCCAGATCTCTGCAACCTTAAATCAAAATATACAGCTTGGATGCACCAAATTCTGGCTGATGTGATGTGTGTCAACCAGCAAACCTTTTAGATTCATGAGGCCATGATTGCTTCATATTAATAAGCCGTTTACAAAATAAGGAAGATCAGACCCTAGCTGCTGCTCAAATTAAAAACCCTACTGTGCACTTACAGAACAGCCGGGTCTGAACTCCCTCAGGGAGCTCTGTACTTTCTCTCGCCCACTACACTCCGCCTAGTCCTACCTTCACTTCACAGCCCTGAATCACATGCTGGACTCTTCTCCTCTGCATTACCCCGATGGTAGAATGAATTACCAAACTCAGATTGAGCTACAGAGTCCCGTTCATCCTTAAAAGGCGCTTTAGTTGATCCAAGCTCTTATTATTTCGATAACATAGTATCCTGTGTGTTTCAGGCTGTCCACTACCCAGAATGTAAACAGCTCTTATTGTGTCGGCTCTCCTAAACAATACCAACTCTGTCCTAACCAGGTATGACACTCACAAGATAATATATTCAATTGTTGCCTTTGAAACATGAAGGTTAACTGGAGGAAACATGTCATGTAAAAGTATGTGTGTGTTGTGTTTCCCAGCCCTGTCCCAGCCCCAGTGTAAGCTTCAAACAGCACCAGTGTTCCCAGTTCAACTCCAAAGCCTTTGGAAGACGATACTTCCAATGGATTCCTCTTTACCCAGGTATACTTTCAGCCTGCCCGTCTGTTTCTCCATTGAGGTCTTTAAAGATTCTTATCGTGCATGTTGAGAGTTAAGAGTTGCCAACTCATCGAGTCAAGTCTGTTGCAGAAAGAGTTTGAGTGGTACCACGGACAGTGAGAGAGAAAGACTGAGCTCACTGGTGTGCAGCTTTGAGTTTGTGCAATCCCAAATGATAACCACATGTGACTAATTCAATCTAAAGACTTCATCCCACAGAAATCCTACACTGTGATGTAAATGAAGTAAATATGCTTTTAAAATGTGTCATTTCCTGTGCAGCTGATTACATCAGCATCTCCAATAAGCCATGTGACCTGCAGTGTACAACCATCAGTGGTGAGCGACAGCTGCTGGTTCCCGCCCACGATGGTACTTTCTGCAGTGACACCAAATACCACGGAGTCTGTATCGAGGGATTTTGTCAGGTGACCCCCTCTGTGATTATTACATTTCATTTATGAGGTGACGTTTTGGATCACTGGTGTGCTACGTCTGAGTGTGTTTTCTTGTCCTGTTGTTCTGCAGCCTGTGGGCTGTGACGGGCAGCTGTACAGCAGTAAGACTGTGGACAGATGTGGAGTGTGTGGAGGAAACGGGACCTCATGCCAGCGTGTGTCTGGATCATACAGGAAGGCACTCACACAGTTAGGTAACACACACACAAACACACATGTAAACAAACATGAATAAAACTTAAATGCACACTGAAACTTCTAGAGGATTTGAGGAGGGCTGCCCCTGAAATCTGGTTGTTCAAAGACCGAGAACGTTTACAACAGTTTCCACTGAACCCTTTTTACTGCTTTTTAATTTAAAACCCATCATGAGATGATCTACAGATAATCGTTACAGAAACTCTTTTATTCCCACTGCAATACACATTTGAAACAAGGCTAGATAAGCAATGTTTTTTAAATGCTGTGCATGTGTTTTTACCTATTTATGGTACTTTTACCTATTTATGACCTAATGTGAGTGTTAGTGTGAATGTTTGTATGTTTTCATGTTACTGAGCCTCAACAAAAGGTCATTTTCTGTCACAATGTGATAGACAATAAAGTTTTTTGAATCTTGAATCTTCTATAGAGTGCTGATTTACTGAGACACTGTCTTTGGGTTCTGGTAAAGTTTTGATCTGTTAGATTAGGTTCACATCAGATCATAACGCCTGTATGAACAGTCTGTGTTTCTCTCATCAGGCTACGTGTTCATTACCAACATCCCAGCTGGAGCGTCAGACATTCAGATCATAGAGAGACACAAGACTGAGAACGTCCTGGGTGAGAACCTACAACTTCTTTAAGGTCAATAAACTGAATATCAAATCAACAGATTTCATTTTCATGTGCTGTTTATTTTGTGTCATAAAATCAGATATTCATGAACCATGAAGGACAAACATGGTCTGTACTTCTATCTGTTACTGATGAATGATTCAGTGATGCGTTCTTTCCTCTCCCACGCAGCCCTGTCGGATGAGGCGGGTCATTTCTTCTTTAACGGACACTCTGTCTTTGACCATCCTCAAAACTTCAGAGTGGCAGGAACAGTGTTTAAATACAGACGTCCCAGTAACGTGTTCTCTGACGGCCTGGAGTACATCATCGCCCAGGGACCCACTGTGCAGGGTCTGAACGTGATGGTACACACACACATACACACACACACACACAGATAACACACACACACACACACACACACACAGATAACACACACACACACACACACACACACACACACACACACACACACACACACACACACACAGATAACACACACACACACACACACACACACACACACATACATACACACACAGATAACACACACACACACACAGATAACACACACACACACACACACACACACACACACACACACACACACACACACACACACACACACACACACACACACTGGACTAGTCTTGCAGTATATGTGAGTTTAATTGTCTTAGGTATTTAACTTGGGACTTTCTCTGTGCAGTACTACAACCTGAACGGGAAGCTTCCCCACATCACCTACGAGTTCACCATCCCATCCCGTGATGTCACATCAGAACGCCTCCCCACAGGCCCCTCCTACTCCCATCTTAACCTCACCCATTATGCAGTAAAGGAGGGCGTCAGAGGGGATCAACTCAGAAAGTCTAATCAGAGCAGAGGGAGTGCAGCATCTTTTAATCACTACAACACGCAGCTGGGAGCAGATGACCACTCAGATGTCCAGGAGGAGGAGGAGGAGGAGGAGGAGGAAGAGGAGGAAGAAGAAGAGTTGGTGTGGGAGATCAGGACCCCCAGCCCTCCCCCACCAGCAGCCATGTTGGTCTTCAGGCCTGCTGATGTCACCAGTCATGTGATTAGTCATAATGATGTAGAAGAGCGGGGACCTCCAGCGCCATCTGGCTACAGTGAGTCTCAGATTTAAACTTTCTCTTATGTCAAAAGTTTGTTCCAGATTTTTGCATTTCACCAAACGTCATACATCTTAACTGAAAGGGTGGAGAATGTTTTGTGTCTGTGAATTAAGTCACAAAGAGCCCAAAACTTGATGCAGAAAGTGACTCTGTGACCACTGAGTGAAAGATGTAGTATGTGTACTGTGGCCACAAAGTTTTACAGTCTCACACTGTGACCTCCAGTAGGGGGCGCTGCAGCACACACTTCAGTCTGTAAGAGAATGATACATGAAACCTTAGTTTTAAATATAAATCAATAAATCTAAGAAATGTTTCTTCATATATTCTCGTCTCACAGCTAATGACGGCTCTTTGAAGTTTCAGATAACGACCTCCTTTTCTGTCTCACCCTCGAGGCCAGTGCTTTAAAATATTCACATCTATGTTTTTATTGGAGCTACAAAGAGATGAATGTTCAGAGATGACAGAAAGCCCTACTTTAGGATAAACTAGGTTCACATATCTAAAGCTGCTCACTGCATATTTAATCATCTTTCATGAAGGAGGCTCCTCCAACTTGATTGACGAGCCGTCCACTGCTGATGACAACACTCTGCTGCTCGCCTTCCCAGGTAGGAAACACAAATACACCAAACAGAAAGCCCACCTGTCTCTCTACCTGATTGTTGTGAAGGTGATATCTCTCAAGCACATCAAGCATAGTTCAGGTGGTCGAAGGTCAAAGTCTCTATAACCTCCCCTACAGCTTCTTTGTCCATGGCTCAAGAATTGTTTTTATTTATTTATTGAACCAGGAGAACCTCATTGAGATTAAGAATAAATATGAATATGAAAAGTGTGAAACAATGTCACCCAAATGTCTGACAGAATAAAGAGAGGAAGTGATGATTCTTAATAAACAAAAGGGTCAAAGGACGACTTCACTGTGACGTCATCACGTCCTGTAACCTGGAGAGGTTCATTGTTACGTTTGAAGTAGTGTCTGAATGGAAAAAGCCTCAACCTGTCGTGATCGTGTTCAGGATCTTCTGACATCACATGCTCTTCAGAGAGATGATGGTCTCATGGTTACACAAGGCCCTGGTCAGTCTGCCCTTTCAAGTTTCAGAGGTGTAATTGGGGGGACGTAGTGATCCCACCTATGTACCCTCTTTGGGGGTAGTAACAGAGGCGTAAAGAAGCGAGATGGTTTCAGCTGATCCAGTGGGGGGAGTGCAGCTATGTGTATGTGTGTGTGTGTGCTCGTCTGACTGTGTGTGTATGTGGAGTTCCCGCTGTGCTGTGTTTAAGAAATGCAATGTGAATTTACAGAATGGACACCGATAATATCAATATGAAGGTACAAAGATGTAATGAGGAAAAAGTAGTCTGAAGACTGTTACTGTCCTGATTGATGTTTACCGTCATTGTAATGGTTAATGAAGGCAGATCATTTAAAAGCAGTGGGGGCACATCACAATGGTTAGACCTCCTTACACAACAGTTATCAATGGGACAACAATCAGCCAAACTCAAAAACCAACTCACTGAATTCAACAAAATATGCAGTAACACTTTATGTTAAGGTGCGTGTAATAAGCATTAATAACAGGTAATAAGTCACTTATAAGACCTTATTAGATTCTTATTAACACAAATAAGACTATATAATGTTGTAATGCTATGTTTGTGTAGCATGTTAACTAGACAGAGTGTAAAAACGAATTTCCCCTCGCGGGATCAATAAAGTATACATTATTATTATTATTATTATTATTATTATTATTATTATTATTATAAGTGTTAATATAGGCATAATTAACACATTTATTATGTCTTATAAGACAGGCTCTTATTAGAAATGTACTGACACTTTATATACCGTCATAAACATTATTAAGATGTTTATTAACATTAATAAGACTTCATGAGGGTTAATTAAACTATAAATTGATTTATAATTGGCTTGCAAGATATTAATTAACACAGAAACTTGTTTATAGACTGTTAATGAGTGCATAATAATTTATTAATATTTATAAGTAGTGTTCCCACTTTAGATCCAGAACCTGCAGAGGAGCTTGGAACTTGTAATAAGTGCATAATAAAGTATTTATTAATCTTTATACGGCATTAATGTGAACCTAATAAAGTCTTATCAATGTTAATAAACATTTTATGAACGTTGATAAGTTGTCTATAAACAAGTTTCTTTGTGTTAATTAATTTCTTACAAGCCAATTATAAATTAATTTATATTAATTTAATTATTTAATTAACACTCATGAAGTCAAGTGTTAATACGTTTCTAATAAGAGCCTATAAGTGACTTATAAGTGACTTATTACCTGTTATTTATGCTTATTACAAGCACCTTAATATAAAGTGTTACCAAATATACTCCACAATTCTCACCACCATTTTGATGAGTTGATGCCACAGCAGAACCAGGCGAGTAAACGAGGAGGAGAGAGGAAATCAGCACAACAATTTTAATATAATTTACAAACAGTCTGTATTTGGCAATCATCATGTTAGCACCCATACAAAGTGAAAAACAAAACAAAAACAAACAAGTAACACCAAAAATCATCACCATGTGTACAACCTATCTCACCAGTTTGATTTTACATAATTGTGTTACTATACTGTCCCCATGTTTTTCTTTGTCCTGTTTGCTCATTTACTTATTTTGTCCCTCTTTCTAATTTATTCATTTTATTTACTGACCCTTTTCCTTTTGTTTTGTTTGTTTGTTTTTGTCTAAATCTGCTTGCAAAACTGTATCGTACCACAGTTCCCCTCTTGTTTGTATCTCTTTCTTTTTTTGTGTGTGTGTGTGAGTATGTGTATGCACGTTTTGGTAAAAGTAAAAAAGAAAAAAGGCAGTGATTTATTGAAATAAAAAAATAATGATGAGACTGTTGCTCTTCTTTTAAGGGAGCTCTGTATTTCAGGTCCATAAAAAGCCTGCTTCTGTATCCATCTGTTCACAGGCAGCCAGAGTGTTCCTCCTGCAGCTCTGCCGGAAGACGCCCCCTACCTGCTACTAGAGGAATTACACTACAACCAGACACACTTATACACACACTCCCTCACCCAGTTAAACACACACTCCGTCAACCACACACTCACTGACACACATGTTGACACACCGTCCTCCACAGACACTAAAGTGCACACAGTTCCTGACACACACTCAGACACACACGCTGCCGTCCTGGTGCAGCTGCATCAGGTGTCTGCGGTCCAGGCAGTTGGTACAGAGAGGTGTGTGTCACTGTCATGTCACATGTTTTGTGTTTTTAAAATTATACTTCAACACTCTTCTTAAGTCATGATATTTTTTTTTTAATCACTTAAAGCATTTCTGTTTAAATCTTTTCAGTGACAGCTGAGGTTTGTTTTATGACACGACGTTATTTTCCTTTTCTAACCAAACGAGAATCTTTATTTGTGGGTTTTTTTAAGTGTTGAATATCAGGTGTGAGATGTGTGCCTGTCTGTCTCTGTGTCTGCAGTAATGACTTTGATGTGGGTCTGGATCCAGATGTGAGTTTGGCAGACATGTATCGCTGGAAGATTTCTGCTTATGCTCCATGCAGCTCCACCTGTACAACAGGTAAACACATAAACACTTTAATTTATTTACATAATTAACTGTTTCATAACATCATGTTGCTGTGCCAATCTGTGAATTTGAACTCTGTGCCCTGGATGTCACACAGACACACAGTACAAAGAAGAGCTGCATAAAAACAAAACATTTGTTTGGAGCTGCAGACAGGTTTATTTGTTCTTTTGAGTGAAACCTCCCCCTCGCTCGCTCGCTCTCTCTCTCTCTCTCTCTCTCTCTCTCTCTCTCTCTCGCTCCCCCCCTCTCCCTCTCCCCCTCTCTCTCTCTCCCTCACTCTCGCTCTCTCTCCCTCTCTCTCTCTCTCCCTCTCTCTCGCTCCCCCTCTCTCTCTCGCTCCCCCCTCTCTCCCTCTCTCTCTCTCTCTCTCTCGCCCCCCCTCTCTCCCTCTCTCTCTCTCTCTCTCTCGCTCTTGCTCCTTCATGGCAGCTTTGGGCTCTGGGAGTCAGCATACTAGTCAAACAGTGATTGCAGTAAAGCTACATTGTGAAGCTTCTTTAAACATGTTGTTTTTGTATCTCCAGGTATTACTACTAGTTACGCCCTCTGTGTGCGCTATGATGGAACTGAAGTGGACGACAGTTATTGTGACTCTCTGGCCAGACCGGAGCCCACACACGAGTTCTGCACCGGAAAGGAGTGTCCTCCAAGGTACTGTCATCACTGTCTTCTCTGTCCTTACTGTCCTCATTGTCCTCTCTGTTCTCATTGTCCTCTCTGTCCTCATTGTCCTCTCTGTTCTCATTGTCCTCTCTGTCCTCTCTGTCCTCACTGTCCTCATTGTCCTCATTGTCCTCTCTGTCCTCATTGTCCTCTCTGTCCTCATTGTCCTCACTCCTGATTGTCCTCATTCCTGATTGTCTTCACTCCTCATATCACTGTCCTCAGTGTCCTCACTGTCCTCACTGTTGTGACTGTCCTCATTTTCCTTACTCCCAATTGCCCTCACTGTCCTCTATATCCGACTCTGTCCTCACTGCCCTTACTGAGGCACAGTACTAACATGTGACTTGTCATGTTAGCATAAAAACTGCTACATCGAGCTAGCTCTTAATAATTCCTCCAAAGATGCATAACGCAGCTCTAAACCTGCATTACATATCAATGGGCTATGTTTTCTCTAAAACGATAAACCTGCCACCCCTCCTCTCCTCAGGTGGGAGACGAGTGGATGGAGTGAGTGCTCTCGAACCTGTGGGGAGGGCGTTCAGTATCGAACCGTGCGCTGCTGGAAGATGCTTTCACCCGGCCTCGATTCTTCCGTCTACGATTCACTGTGTTTGTCACATGACCTCCACAAACCAGCCAATAGGAAGGTCTGCCTGGGTCAGAGCTGTGGACCCCAGTGGGAGGTGTCTGAGTGGTCAGAGGTAACACAGCAGCAGCACAGGCAACATGTTTCTGTTTGAGGGATTTGGATTTTAAATATATATATTTTTTCTGGTAATAAAAGTCAAACAAACTCTAAATGATATGTTCTTCAAATCTTAAAGAAGCTCAAAGCTACCAAACGTTTAAAAAAAAAACAGATCTGCCAGTAAGTATCCATTATTCCACATCAGTATCAAACAGTGTAAATAAGCATTACATCAAACTGAAATTTAAATATAAGACTGAAAAACAACAACAGTAACGGTTTGTTAACTTTTGAGTTTCTGGGAAAGTAGCACAACAACACATTACAAACCTTATATTTAGGTGTCCCCTGAACATCTACAGAGAGAGGCTGCTTTTTTAACCTTTATTTAACCAGTAAAGAAAACTCATTTTTCAAGAGTTTGCTGACCAAGACAGGCAGCAGCACAATGAATAGAGTTTCACACAGACAACGAGCAGCCAAACATTCAAACACAAAAATACATCATTAGGCATTAAAACACACAAAAAACTCATCTGAACAGCAAACGTTTGTCCAAATCATCCACCAACACATCAGGGAGAACATCTACAGCCAAATGTCTTTTAACCTCCTCTTAAAAGCGTCCAACGTTAGAAGTTCATTAAGTTTCAGCTTTTTTTTGTAATTTGTACCATGCAAAGGAAGCAGCAAACTTAAACGCCTTCTTCCCCAGTTCTTAGCAAAGTGAGCTTCAGGCTACACGTCGATGTGGCTCGCAGAAGCAAATGAGGTTGGAACAAAGGCTTTTCAACTATTATATCCTTACTCTTATTGGTTCAGGTATTGGTTCTAAAATGCCACCGTTTTAGCACAATTTAACTTGTTTAGGTAATAATACCTCTATTAAACATGCACAGACACACTGGTTCTCTCACTGAAAACAGCTGAGATCCGTGTGTGTTGAAAACTCGAAACAGAAATTACTCCTCTTCTCCTCATGTAGCAGCATTATAAACATGTTTATTAATTCAATTCAATTCAATTCAATTTATTTTGTATAGCGTCAACTCATAACAAGTGTTATCTCAAGACACTTTACAAAAAGCATGTAAAATACCTTACTCTTTGTCTGTTAACATTACAAAAGAGCAGGTAAAAAGACCTTACTCATTGTTATGTTACAAAAAGCAGGTAAAAGACCTTACTTATTGCTATTTTACAAAGACCCGGCCTATCCATCATGAGCAGTTTAGCAAAGCAGCAAAAGTTACAGTGGTAAGAAAACACTGTCTTATTAAAAGGCAGAAATCTTTGGCCTGGGTTGGAAAGGGATAGGGGGAGAGATGGGATAAGATGCAGGAAGAGGGATAGGGGGAGAATTTTGTTTTATTACAGAATAAATTACAATTTTATTACATGTTAGTCAACTTTTGTTCTCGTCAGTTCTTCATGGTCTGTGTTATGGTGTTAACATTGTGTGTGTGTGTGTGTGTGTGTGTGTGTGTGTGTGTGTGTGTGTGTGTGTGTGTGTGTGTGTGTGTGTGTGTGTGTGTGTGTGTGTGTGTGTGTGTGTGTGTGTGTGTGTGTGTGTGTGTGTGTGTCAGTGTTCTGCACGGTGTGGCTCTCGGGGAGTTCGTAGTCGAGAGGTCCGTTGCTCAATGGAAATAAGACTCTGCAACAGATCCTCTCAGCCAATAGAAAGCCAGGAATGTGAAGGCCCGCCCTGTGACAGAAGATGGACAGTCACTGACTGGGGACCTGTGAGTAAATTAACACACACACACACACACACACACACACACACACACACACACACACACACACACACACACACACACACACACACACACACTAAAGATACAATACTGGAGGTCGTGTGTGTGTGTCTGTGTGTGTGTGCGTGCGTGCGTGCGTGCGTGCGTGCGTGTGTGTGTCTCAGTGCTCGGGTGTGTGTGGCGAGGGGCGGATGGTCCGTGCTGTGATGTGTCGATCATCAGGTGGGGTTGTGATGTCAGAGGAGCAGTGCGACCAATCCCTGCGCCCGCTGGCCATCCATCCGTGTGGAGACAGAGATTGCGCCCCCCACTGGGTGGAACAAGAGTGGCAACAGGTAAAACGTTGAACTGAAAACAGTTCATAAAAACATTTTCTAATTGATTTCAACACAACATACAAAAAAACTAGAAAAAGAAGAATGTGGCTCACAGATACAGAAACATGTAAACATGCTTCACATCATGCAAACAGAAAAACAAACCCCATCCAACTGTCCCATCACAGGAGAAAAAATAACCACAAGTATGAAGAAAGCAAAAAAGACAGAGAATCATACTCAAGTGTGACTTCCACTGAGTCACAGTTTGGATTCAGTTTTGAACAGTTATAGAAACAGTGAGGTAGCAGCTTGACGTGTGTGAACTTGTGATGTTGGGGGATAAATGAGAGGAAATATGCTCAAAGTCATCACACTCACTCAATTTGTAATCTGAAAGACCCACATTGAGTCCACTTTCCCATGTGTCCTTTAACTGACCTGTGTGTGTGTGTGTGTGTGTGTGTGTGTGTGTGTGTGTGTGTGTGTGTGTGTGTGTGTGTGTGTGTGTGTGTGTGTGTGTGTGTGTGTGTGTGTGTGTGTGTGTGTGTGTGTGTCAGTGTAATGCTACTTGTGGGCGTGGCGTGCGGCAGCGTCAGGTGGTGTGCTCGGGCCTAGAAGGTGGTGTGTTCAAAGAGTTTCCAGAAAGCAGCTGTGATCAGAGCAACAGACCAGAGAGCAGCTCGTCCTGCTTCCAGAGACCCTGCTCCAAGTGGTTCACCACATCCTGGTCCCAGGTAACTAAGTCCAGAGAGAGGTTATGTACTTTAAAAATGATGTTCAGGAGATCCAGCTCTTGGTTTTGGTTAAAAAAAAAAAAAAAATCTAAATTCCCTGTCTGCTCTTCCCCCCCCTCAGTGCAGTAAGACTTGTGGGAGCGGCGTCCAGGTTCGAGAGGTGAAGTGTTACCAGGGGGAGGAGCTTGTTACTCGGGGCCACAGCTGTGACTCTGCTCTGAAGCCAGAGGCCCGGCAGAGCTGTGAGATCCAGAGCTGTCCGACAGAGGCTCCAGGTGCTACAACAAACACAACCTGATGCAACATGTGTGCTACACTTTCAGCTCCGACATGCGTCACCCTCACAAAGTGTTTTTCTAACACTGTTTTTCTCTTCTTCTTCTCATGTTTGTGTGCTATCAGCAGCTGCGCCAGCTGCGTCAGTAGCCATAGACGACTCCTGCCAAGACAAACCTACAGCAAACTGTGCCCTGGTCCTGAAGGTGAAACTGTGCTCTCACTGGTACTACAGGAAGGCCTGCTGCCAGTCCTGTAAGGCACCGAGACCCTGAAGTCTGAACTGAAACCACTCACCTCAAACCACTGGTACCCCGAGGTCACATGGTGCTACACAGAACCTGCTGCTACAAATGTACGGCCTCATGACATTTATCTTTTTACTCCTCCTCCTGCCACTGAGGTCAGAGGTCACCCTGTGGTCACTGTCCTCACCGCCTGTCCCTAAATGTTATAAATTCTGGTTCCTCCAAAATGTCAAATCTGGTTTTGTGTGAGGTAGTGTCATCCCCCTTTATGTTTAAAAAAGTATATATGAATCAATCCCACTGCTTCCTCATAGAGATCTCAGTCAAATAGTATTCAACACAAAGTTTCCGTTTCCTATAGCAACAACCTGAATCGACCGTACGTCTCTTTACTGCTCCACCCTTGTAATGTGAACATAGACTCACTTCAGGTCACAACGTGCTGCCTGCTCACCTGTTTGTGTTACACGGAAGAAGAAGCAAACCATTCCGAGTTTAGAAACATGAATAAAGGTCATAATTATTATAATGCTCTCTGGAGATATTTATTTATTTGTTGCATGTCCCTGAAAGTGAATCTCCTTCAATTGCTATAAGTTACTTCAGTTTTTCTTTTTTTACTACCCCCCTCTTTTTTATTATTATTTTTTTTGTATTTTGGGTCCAAGTGAATAAGGGTTAAGGAAATGAAGGATCGCCCCAGAAAGTTGCATCAACGAGCAGCTGAACCTGCAGCAGTGAAATCCTCCTGATCCAATTCTTCTAACATCAACACATCCACTAAGAGCTGCTGTTTTTTCCCTGACAGGCTCAGATTGGTGTTTCTAAGTGTCTGACAGCATGATTACAGATGCCCCCCCCACCCCCTCCAGACTACATTTACAAAAACAGTCCTTTAAGCTCAGGAGGCGCTGCTCTACTGCTGTCATTTTTCCTTTTTAGTGAATCTTTGGTATTTTTAATATTCAGTAATGCCAACACACAGCATAAATAAAACAGTCGTTGCAGTGTCTGTTGGCCAGAACCTTCTTGTTTTAGGAGGTCAAAAAGAGATACTGTGTCTTGTAGTTAAAGTCTTATTATGCCACTTTCAGATCAAAACAAATGCTCACTACGGACACACCTCCGTCCTGTTTCACTAACAGCGTTCTGTAAGGCAGAGGAAGCAGACAAGAGCTGCTGATTCTGCAGTCAAATAATGAGATGCATCTCAAAGTCGATTGGGGAGTTAAGTCTTTTCGTTGGTTTGGAAAGTCTGTTGGATTTTGAGTTACACTCTGTCATTGTTCCACTAGTAACAGCGTCCCTGAGTGGGCGGGACCGTCTCTCTCGCCCCCCCATAGAGGGAGGGGCTTCACTCAGGGAAAAAGAAACATGTGTGAAACAAGTCTAAGCCTCCGAGTGAAACATAAACAAGCTGAAGGAAGCTCCGCCCCATCTGTGTGAACACAGACCAGAGATCAACAAATCCAGAGGAAGTCATCGCTCCACTTTATATTTCCACTAATGTGATTTTTATATCAATATTAAGAATGTTACATATGGGGCAGGCTGTGGCTCAGTTGGTAGAGTCATCACCTCTCAACCAGAAGGTTCAGGGTTCAATCCCCTTTGGGCAAGACACTTAACCCCGAATTGCTCCCTCTGCTTTGGTGGCGGTGTATGAATGTTACTTCTGATGGATGATACTACATAGCGATCATCACTACCATCAGTGTGTGAATGGGTGGGTGTGACATGTGGTTTAAAAGCGCTTTGAGTAGTTGGAAGACTAGAAAAGTGCTATATAAGCTCAAGTCCATTTACCATATTATGCCTTTTATAGCAACAATATGTAACTTTTCCACCTTAAAAATAGTTGTTTTAAAGATCAATGTAATAGCACAATAACTTCCAGTAGGTAGGATGGCGTCTCTCTCATGTCCAGAGTGCTCCAGTTACCTGTTTTGTAACCTTAGCAACAGGCCGAGGTCATCTCATAAGAAGTGTGTGTGGCTTTACGGCTCTACTTCACACAGCAGCCTTCAGTTATAAAAAGAAGCCACTCGTCCCTGTACTGTTTGAAACAACGGCTGAGGCTAAGAGGAAGAGGACGGTGACGGATGAAGCTCAGAGGAGGGAAAGAGAAGAAGCCGGAGTAGAGGAAACATTGGACAGGCTTTTACATAATGGCCTTTACTAAACAGCAGTCTGCAAACCTGACGCTATGATGCTGTCACACTACTGCCCAACAAGTAGGTAAGCTCTAAGGGCAGAGTATTATTCAGAACAGATTGAGACGTAATGTTAGCATGTATCGTTATCGCTAGTCATCGTTGGCAGGAAGTCGTCCAACCCGAGTTATGTTTCAGGTTTGATACAAATAAATCAATAAATCAATCTGACACCAAGAAGTTGTCTCTTTCCTCTTCGATCTTTAAGTTAGCTTCATAAGTTTGGAACCTTTACAAACCTATCTCAGCTAGTATGTCATCAATGAGCTTCTCCAATGTAGACATTTATCCACGGCCTATAGTCGTCATGGTAACAGTTGAATACACATGCGTTGATAACAACGGGCTGAAGGTGCTAGCAGAGTCAGATTATCTAGTAGCTAGTCTTTCAGCTATAAGTGAGACGGTATGACATCTTTGAAACACTGAACATAAAGGCATTCGTCCTCTGGTTAACCTTTACATTTTTAAAGATGTGTGTGATGATTATTGACTTTATCTTCAGGAAGTCCAGATTACTTCAGGAGAACTTCCCTCCTGAGGGATTCTGAGTCATCAGTGGTCCTAAATGTAGTCTTCGTTGCTGTTTTTGTTCTTTGTTGACTCTTACACACATACAGAATTAAAAAAAATCAGCCCATTTGTCAAGCGTCTGCGTCTGCTTGTGATTTGAGCTCCAAATGCTGCGGAAACACAACAAAGCTCCTCCTGAGAACTTTCAGGAACATGGGCGGAGAAGATTGAATAACAAGAGGAAAAACACAAACTGAGGAACAGGACAACCAATGAATAAGAGAAAAGCTTAAATTTCAGAGTAACCATAGAAACCCACTCTGGGGGTTGAATGGTTACCCAAAAGAGGAGGTAGACTATACGTTGGTTTTACCTGAAGGACCAGTTAACAGAACACACTAATTACTAATCTCACCTGTAACCTGACCTGTTTCTCTGTCCCAATGTGTTGTTTACTGTGAACAATTTACATTGCCATGGTAACAGGAAGAGGGGTCCCAATGGATGATGGCTGGGTGAAAGCACATTACACACCTGAACACTCACAGATCACTCACCTGATCAGCTCTCAACAACACGCGAGGAGTCGTTCACTGACAGACGGCACTTCAGCTTTTTATCATTTCTATAAACTCATAAACAGTGAAGAAAGTGTGTGTGTGTGTGTGTGTGTGTGTGTGTGTGTGTGTGTGCAGGACACAGCTCCAAACATGGTGAGTACTTCACGATCATCTTTGTCTACAGAGATATGTTCACACTAAGAGACGGGATTCAGAGTCTAACTTAAACTGTGTTGAAATATCAATGATGTGATATTAAAGTCAGAGCTGACTTCAGTTTCCATGACAACACGTTGACTTCAGTGTTTCTGTCTTCAGATCACAGCGTTTGAATGACATGTTAGAAGCTCAGGAGGTGAGTTAAGTGATAAGTATTAATACAAAGAACAATGACAAACTAATATTACTGTTAATAATAATTTTAAATTAGACAAGTGTGACTCGTTGTAAACACTGAAAGATTTTCACTGCACTTTGGCAATGTAAACTTGTAAAACCCATTTTGGGACAAAGTGGTAGGACACAGAGGTAAGGGTATGACGATACCTAAATCAGAGGATCAAACAGACTTGACAAAAGTTTCAAAATATGACCTTGTTGTGATAAATGTGATAAATGTGATAAATATAATGTGCTTATACATGTTGTACCATTGTAATGATACAAATGTGTTACTGTGGTTACTGAACTGAAGACTCACTTATTACGGGACATATAGTCTGCTTTGTCTGTTGAATGTTAAAAAAAAACGAAATATAAATATATAATATTCACAGCTAGACAAATAAACATCTTCATTTTAGAAGTATTATTTCTAAAGTATGTTTAAGATATGAAGGCTTATAGGACAGCTGAAATCTGGTGACCAAATTCCCTCCAGAATCAATAAAGTATTTCTGATTTTGATCACATGATTCACACAGAAAATATCTCATTTTACACTATCATCATTTAAAGGTAACATTCATGTCCTTTTTTGACTGTTTGTCATATCGAATGTTGACATCTAATCAGTTAGAAAATGTTTATGAACTGAGATGATAATGCTGAGGAGCTGTCAGTGTGGTGACGACGTTGAGACAGAAGACGAGACTGAGAGATGTTTAAAAAAATCTGTTTCTGCCAGGATGATGATTCAACAGTGTAATACATCATTCAAAGCATTAAATATCAGCAGGAAAGAAGTGATTTAAATATTTGCTATAAACTGTGAAGCGATCTGCCCGAGGAGGTCAGCTGAGTTTACATCACCTTCTTCAGACAAACGTTTACCGGCCATTGTTGTTTTGAGTCATTGTTTTAGGATTGCTTTCCCTGTAAAGCACTTTGTAACTTGATTTTAAAAAGTTTATAGGCTATTTATTGTTAGGATCTTATATTTACTCAAAGGAATGGAAACCTGTCAGGACCGGCTGCATCTCTCTTCAGCTCGCTGTCAAAGTCTGTGTAGATAACTGTGATATTAAACTGATAAACACACGATGATGATGATGTCATATCAAACAATTAAAGTCTGTCTGTCTGTGTGTCTGTCTGTCTGTCTCTGTGTGTGTGTGTGTGTGTGTGTGTGTGTGTGTTTGTCTGTGTGTGTGTGTGTGTGTGTGTGTGTGTGTTTGTCTGTGTGTGTGTGTGTGTGTGTGTGTGTGTGTGTGTGTGTGTGTGTGTGTGTGTGTGTGTGTGTGTGTGTGTCTGTCTGTCTGTCTGTCTGTCTGTCTTCATGCCTGTCTGTCTGTCTGTTGCAGGTCTCTCTCACAGCCCTCAGGTTGTTTGCAGTGTTGGTGTGTGTGTGCTGTGTCGAGGAGTGTGTGTGCTTTCCTAATGGCTCAGTGGCGTTCTCCTGTGGCAGCTTGATGCCGGTACACCCACCCTTCACCCCCTCCACTAGCAGCCCCCCCTTCATGGTGTCCACCTCCAGCACCACCTACAGGCCTGGAGGAGTCATCACAGGTATTCCCTCACCCACTTCACCCTCTGACCTCCACATCTGAACTGACCCCCCTCCTCCTCCCCCCTCAGTTCTTCCTGACTCCACCTCTCCACTGTGGGGTGGGGTTGTGTGTAACAGTTCACAGGTGAAAGAATCCCATCCTTTCTGTATCACAGTAACATGACCCTCTCTTTCTCTCTCCTTGCAGTGATGTTGGAAGTGGAGACAAGCAGCTCCACAGAGTTTCAGGGTTTCATGTTACAGGCCAGGAGCAGGGGCGGAAACGGTAATCGGCATCACTGTGGATTAGAAATTATTGACTGTAGTACTGAGATGTTTGTCCGTGGATTACTGTAAAACCTGTAAATGTGGCTGCAGTTCATTCAGCGTGCACTAGAGGGTGTCTGCCTGCAGTGAGTCCATCCCCATAGAGAGCCCCATGTTAAAATGTCCAACTTTACAGCTGCAGTTCCTCCAGTGTCCACTAGAGTCTGTCTCCTGCAGTGAGTCAGTCCCCATAGAGCCCCATGTTAAAATGTCTAACTTTACAGCTGCAGTTCCTCCAGTGTCCACTAGAGTCTGTCTCCTGCAGTGAGTCAGTCCCCATAGAGCCCCATGTTAAAATGTCAGACTTTACAGCACAAATTAACATGTTTACAGCCCAGTACAAAAAAACTATTTGGGTCCTCATTTCTCTTTTCATGACATGTATACGGGCTGAACTTGTTTACATTATAGGAAGGCTAAAGTGATTAATAATTAGGGGGTGTGGCCTCTTTGAGTGACAGGCAGGAGCTGCTAGCTGTCTACAAGTATTCAGAGTATTCAGCCACTTAACTTTAACCTCTGGGTCTTTTTTGTGCTGTTATTAAATTATATGGAACAAATGATCTGGCTTGCTTTGCAGTTTGTTGTAGTAAGAGACCGTGCAGCAAGTGTGTCTAGTACTGTCTTATCATGTCTTATCTTATCAAAAGTAGCAACAACAAGTAGAAGTGTGCTGTAAATCTAAAGACAGATGTGTGGTCAAACTCTGGAGGTTGAACAAAGACACACCGGGATGTTTCTGATCCTGCTGATTACTCTGCTCACCGGTCTGCAGCTGCAGTAAAATGTATAATGCAGAGGGGCCGACACAGTTAGCTCTAATCAGCAGGTGTATCTGTGCTCACAGAACTAGTCCCAGGCGTAGACCCTGCTCTGATAACTTTATGTCTTTATTAAACCTGATTCAGGCCCTTGTCTCAGTACTTGTTTTACATTTAGAACAACAGGAACTACTTTGGATATTTATTTTCCCAAAGGAGTTGACAAATGGGACAAATCATGAGGATGTGTTTTGTATGATTTGTGGAGATTTGTTTATTCATGAACTCTTTGCATCTTGCTTCCAGCCGAGCTGTGGCCTGTGGGGAAGTTCACCAACATCGACCCCTCCCTGTTCACGGCTCTGCACTGTCAGGATCAGCAGGTAAAAAATAATTTTGCTTCAACAATCATATTAATGTGAAACTCTTTTTAGTGTTGCTGTGGTGACGTGGAAGGACATTACTCTCACAATCATATCATGCAGCTGTTGTTAATATCTTACTAATAAGTACACTGAAGGACAAAGACTCAACAGTTGACATGAAAGGGATGCTGTTGGCGCGGTGGTTGGGGCGCGCGCCCCGTGTCCGGAGGCCGCGGTCCTCCGGGCAGCCCAAGTTTCGGGTCCGACCTGTGGCTCCTTTCCCGCATGTCGTTCCCTACTCTCTCTCTCCCTGGTTTCCAGTTCTGTCCACTGTCCTGTCTCTCTTATAAAGGCACAAAATGCCCAAAAATAAATCTTTAAAAAAATAAACAACAAAAAAAAACAGTTGATATGAAGCACGTCGTCAGCAACATACCTGTGTGTGTGTGTGTGTGTGTGTGCGTGCGTGCGTGCGTGCGTGCGTGCGTGCGTGCGTGCGTGTGTGTGTGCAGAACTCGACTGTCAGTCAGGCAACAGGAACGAAGAAGAAAAAGGTGGAGGTGACTTGGGAAGCTCCTAATAACTACGGAGATATCTACTTCAGGTAATCAGGATCCATACCTGTGTCACGTTTCACAGCACATGCACTGACTCCGGCTGACCTCCTCGCTGTGTTGTTGTTGTTGTTGTTGACAGTGCGACTGTGGTCCAGGACTACAAAACATTCTGGGTTGGGCTGAACAGCAGCCTTCTGAGACAGGACAGCAGCTCTGCAGCGGGACGAGTGAGTACTGACTGACTGACTGTTCAGAGAAGGAACACGACTAGTATTTTTGTGGAGACGGTAGTAATGGTAGAAGTAGTGCTGTAATTTAAGGTTTAAAGTCCCGGCTCTATGAAGAGTCCCTCTGAAGGACATTTCCACCGGCTGTTTGTGTGCAACGCTGAGGGCTAACTTAGGCTAACTTCATAATATTAAGCTCATATCATTCTGACTTTAAATTAAAGAACATAATAAGAAACATCCGCCCCTGTGTGTAATTCAATTGGATGGGAAGTGTCCCTCTGCTCTGAATCTGCTGCATGTCGGCCATGTTGGCTGCTTCTCCTTCATCCATGTGGCTCTGACTTCTCCCCGTCGCTCACAGACATCACGTTAACTCGTCGCCTCTTCTCCAAGCTCCAGTTTCCCTCTTTGTCTGTTTTTCTTTACTTTACATCTGTCCTGTGTGATATGGACTGTTTTCTGTCTGTGTGTGCTTTGTGTTGATATGAGTGTTGATGTTAGGAATCCAGCACAATGATGTAAAATAAAAATACAATCCATCACTTTTCTAAAAGTATTTCAGTGAGAGTAATGAGCCTGGTATGAAAGGTATCTGAAACCTTTTAACTTACTGTACTCCATGACGGCCAGATGAAATGATTGACGTGTCCGACCTGCACTTTGAACCTGACATCTCTCTCTCTCTCTCCAGGTCTTTTCCCCCTCATTTCTGCTCTTCATCATTCTGCTGAGTCTGCCTGTTTACTGCTAATACATACAAACACACACGTACTTACGCATGCACGCACACACATTTATGATTTAAAATGCTTTTTGATCAAACTTAAGTTCTGTCTGTTTGTAACTGGACGACATAGGCAGACGATTTCTCAGGTTGATTCAAATGAAAGGGAAGCTGTTGCTGTCTGCACCTCACATCAGTGCAAGTGTCAAAGCAAAAACAGGCTGCGACAACCAACTACTACCTGCTATTTATAACAAACTTCAACCTGCTATAATCAACTACAACCTGCTATAACCTGCATAGGTGAGGTCAATGTTTGATCTTTTGAAGGAACCCATTTGCTTTTCTCAGACTTTCTTTGTGTTTTCAAATAATCAAAAGCGTCAGCGAGCATCATGGTCCATAAAAAGCTCCGTTCAGACAGCCGGAGTGTGAGGATTGTTGCTCCATACGGGTTTTTTTCAGGTTTATTTTGGGACTTTTTATGCCTTTATTTTAGAGATAGGACAGTGGACTGAGAGAGTAAGGAATGACATGTGGAGGTCACAGGTCAGATTCAAAGATGGGCTAGATGCCCGGAGGACCACAGCCTCTGTACATGGGGTGCGTGCACCAACCACTAGGACACCAGCTCCACATGGGCACCACACTCTTTTTTGCCTTTATTGGATAGGACATTTGAAGAAAGACAGAAAATGTTGCGAGGAAAGGGGGGGGATACATGCAGCAAAGGTCGGAGGTCATAGGCTATACACCACCCTTCATATTTTCTCTTTAATATAAACTTAGAAGCAATATTTAGCATTTTAAAGTTTAATAAAGTCATGTCTTTAAGATTGACATTGTGTTCGATCATCACAAAGAAAATGGACAGGTTGTTTTGTCCTTCCTGAAGGTGGCGCTGTTTGTATATCAGCCTGTCTGAGTTCACAGGAAGGTTTGCCTGACTCAGACTTTGCAGGTCATCACTGCTTTATGGACATTTGTCCCATTGTAGCTGTTCCTGTGTGAAGCGCGCTATGATTGGATGTTCATTGTTGTAATGTTTTCTTTCTTCTGAAACCACAGCAGGATGTTGTTATGAGCGGAGGTTTGGTTAAGTCGAGAACTGTGAAGTTTTCTCATGTGTGATGCATGAACATGACTGAAAAAAACTGAAGTTAAGAACTTTAAAATGCTAAAAATGCATTATTTTAAAATGAGAAGGAAAATATGGAAGATAGCTGAGAATGTCATGTTTGTCCAGCTCAGTTAATTTCATATCCATAACCCATAACATTCAAACAATAATCATGTAGAATAATAATGGAGAGCTTTTATTTCTAGGGTGACTCTTCTTGTACTGATTGTCAGCTGTGTGTTCATCAAATCATTAAACACCAACTTCATGACTTTTGAATGATGTACCTGACAAAAAGCTGATTTACTATCTCTGATCATTGTTTAGTCACGATAGAAAACTTCAGCTTCATGTTTCAGCTCGATATAGAAATGTAAATGTAAAAGGCTCTATAATAAAAATCAATGCAGCTACTGCAGTGTTGTGTGTGCCTGTTTTTTTCACACATCACTGACGGTGTGAACTCTCACGTGACATGTAGAATAAGGTGCTTGATTGGACAGAAGACTCAATTTACCACATTTAGAGGACGGAAAGCAGGGCTATCTCTATATTGTGTAGAGTCCATCAGTATTAACTCATCCATTCATACACTGCCGACAAAGCAGCGGGAGCAACTTGGGGTTAAGTGTCTTTCCCAAGGACACATCGGACATGTAGCTGCAGGAGCTGGGGATTGAACCCTTGACCTTCTGGTTGAGAGACAAAGACGACTCTACCACTGAGCCACAGCCTTCATCAGCATCACATTTCCACTGTAGGGAACATGACATCGACTCACTGTAATTGTTAACTTAAGATCGGCTCCTTTTTCATATTCAGGACTTGGTTTCAATCTCAGAGAAGAAACAAACATCTGAGTCATCATGTAACAGTTTATTCAGCATGGCAACTGTATCACTACACCAATAGAGTAAACAACAACATTACAGGACAAACACGAGTGAAACAGCAGGAACACAGACACATGTCATAATTAAACTAATAAAACAGTGTAAAGTGACTGGACAGTGGACCGAGGGGAAGTTACTGTGTTAAAGTCTGAAGTGTCACTGTTGTGAGATGTTTGCTTGTGTTGTGTTTAAGGCAGCAGGAATTTTTGAACTCCAGTGACAGACGAATCAAAAGAGGAACTTTCTAAATGAATTCTTCTGATTGTTTTACACGGAGTGACCAGTGACCATTATTGCTCCTACACACACACACACACACACACACACACACACACACACACACACACACACACACACACACACACACACACACACACACACACACACACACACACACACACACACACACACACACACACACACACACACACACACACAGAGCTGGTTTCTAACATTATTACACAAATAAACAGACGTAAATATTAAACTAGGTGGTAAGGCTTGTGGGGGAGCAGGTTTGATGTTGTGTGTATAAAGGCTTCAGGTGGAGGTTTTAGTAAAGTTTAGTAAAGGTCCTTTAAAGATTTAAACAGTGTTATACAAACTGATGCTACAGCTGGCGTTTGTCCGGGGACACCGGGCGTTTGTTAGAGAGGTAACATGAGGTGTGAATGCTCTCACAGTGACGGCTGATCTGAGGTCAGTATGAAGCACCTGCTCGAGTATAAACCGTTCAAAGTGCTTTACTCTGTAAGTGATGTTAAATATAAACACAGTTTCAAACATGAGACTATATTCAGATGTTTTAATGTTTAGATTACATTTAATGTGGTGTTGTTTTTAGGGTCAGACTTTTATAAAGGTGGATAAAAAAAACTGAAGAGAGACTTCCTGTTTTCTGTGTTTCAGGTCTGTAGATCGTTTTAGTCGACAAAAACTAGAAGAACTGATGATCTGAAGAGCAGAGAGGTACCATCAGTCACACACACAGGATGAACACTGTCACCAGATCTGCTCAGGAGTGGCTGTTACCGTAAAACTTCAAATTATAGCCCGGGCGTTTGTTGACTTCAGTCTATGTACTGTCAATGTCAATACATGACCGGCCTTTCATTATCTTCAATCAAAACTCAGGCTTAGCAGAGGTAGGAAAGACTACAAAATGTCCACCTGGAAGAATATCTAACTGTGTACACGAGTAGGATATTAACAAAACAAATACAAATCTCTATTTTGATGTTTCTTTTGAAGAGAGCACAGCTGGTTCACCATTATTCTGTCTCTCTTGGACAGATGTTGAAGCACATCTTTACTTTTTGTGTCTTTCTGCTTTTTCTCCTTATTTTTGATTATTTAAACACTGAATGTAGATAGGGGCGTCTAACTGAGAGCTGCTTTTATGTGTGAAAACGTGCAGCATCACCAGGCCTGTAGAAGGGACCGGGCCTTGAAATGGAACAGGCTTTTCTTTGGAGTTTTACGGTAGTCTGAATCGATGGCTCGACCAGGAAGTAGGCAGAGTGTAACGTCACAAATGGCAGGTTTTACATGAACATACACAAGATGAAACCAGGACTTCAGGAGGAAGATGATACTTCATTGAGGGAGAGTTGGGGGGCGGCCGGAGGAGGAGGGGGGGTCTTTAGAGGTCACGTAGGACCTCAAGCACAGTGGCCAGGGACCAGGCCTGGGTCTCACAGCTGAAGGGGCAGAACTGGCCGTTCTCATTGGTCAGCTCAGGAAGACCTTTCCATGGAGACCTGAGGAGGAGAAACACAACGACTCAGTGTGTGTTGGTTGGCTTTTCTGAACATTTAGGATGATGAATGGATGATTTAAAGACAAATGATGAGTCAGCCTCCGTACCTCTCCAGGTGGGTGTAATGTCGGGACAGAACGTTTTTCACCAGAGTCATCGTCCTGCTGTACTTCTCCTCTCCCAGCTTCTTAGCAAAGTAGAGTTTAGCACGCAGGAAGTAACCTACAGGCCACAGCCACTCCTACACACACACACACACACACACACACACACACACACACACACACACACAGACACAGACACAGACACACACACACACACACACACACACACACACACACACACACACACACACACACACACACACACACACACACACACACACAAAGAAAGTTACTAATGCAGTTAAGATTGCTACATCAAAAATTGATCACACACTAGGAAGCATAATTGATTAGCCCTCACATCCAGACACACTAACACTTTCTCTTTGCTCAATCTGTCACAGAGTGTCGGACACACAACACCTTAGCTACCTGTTCTGATTTTTGAAATTGACACACATGTAATCCTCTGTCTGATGATGCCAAACAGACTGATGGCAAAGTGTGTATGATTAGAAAATAAAAGGTGATAAAGCGTCACACTCACTGGTCCCTGGTGGTAGTTGAAGCCTTTTGCCAGGTTGTAGTTCTCATTGTCCAGAGCATTGTCATAGACACCACAGTACACCATGTCACTATGACAATAGAAAAAATGTGTCAGTATGAACCAAACTGGAGATTTATATGAAATCATATGTAAAGAGTTTGTGTTTGTTACTCTGGGTCCAGTGTCTTCATCCCAAGTGGTCCCAGTAGTTTCTGCTCAGCCACCTCCAGAGCTTTCCATGCCTTCTCTACTGTGAACAGCTCTGGAGCCTGAGACACAGACAAGCCAATCACAGCTCAGAGATGACAGGCAGGAAGAAGTGTGAACCAATAAAGTGACAGTTTGTCTGTGTGCTTACCACCACCATGGCGATGGTGAAGTTGGGTCTGAGCTGGTAGTCACACCAGGGGCTGGAGGCTCCGTAGCTGTCCTTGTAGATGCCTCTCTTGTGAACCAGGTCAGGGCACTTCTCTTTGGGGTCATTAGGGTCAACAGAGACCCAGAAAGAGGCTTCAAAGGCCTGCTGGAGCTGCTGGTTCCACTGAGAGTACGAGACAAGCACTTCTTTACCTGCAAGGAAAAGGGATTCATTCAGGACGAGAGGAGACAAAACCTCAGTGTGTGAGTGTGAGTGTGAGTGTGAGTGTGAGTGTGAGTGTGTGTGTGTGTGTGTGTGTGTGTGTGTGTGTGTGTGTGTGTGTGCAGTACCATCTCTGAGCACTTTGGCTCCATCATAAGGGAACAGTCCTTTAGCGCGGAGCTCCACCACCCAGCGAACAGCTGACTTACTGAGACCGACGATCTCCACGGCCGCTCCATCTCTACACACACAAACAAGTAACTTCATATTATTTATAATTGTATTCATTGTGTTTTATATATGTTGATCACTATTTAATATAAAAACTTCAAAACAGTCCAAAAGTAACATTTGATCAATGCTGCTAAACTAACCAAAGAGCTAACATTGGATCATGAGGTGTTACAGAGTACAGTGAGGGCAGAATTATTAGGAAGTCTAAAAATAGATTGCTGCCGCTAATAGCACCAAAAAATTGCACGTCAGTTGCTTCCTCTATTTGCTCCGTCTCGAGGTCTAATTCTCAAAGCATCTAGTGCTAATGATAGCAAATACAAACACCCGCAAAACAGTTGTCCTGCCTCGTGCAGCTTGCTCTTGTTTTGTGTCTGAATGTGCAGAGAGCTGCGATCTAAACTCTGACTCTGAGCTCCTGTGCTGATGGACATCAGTTCTTCTTCTTCACCTCCAGCTCTCAGCAGGGGGGATTTCTTCACTAACTGCACATTGATATAACTTGTGGATGAAATGATTTTTTGAACTGAGGCTGATTTGCATAGAAAACAGCAATTTCCCCCCCAAATGTCTACATAATGAACCACAAACAGCACTGGTGTACAGAGACGCTTATTAGCAGTACATCTCAAATCCTGTGTGTTTTTGTTTTGTGTCTCTTTACTCGTTTGCACAGGCTGGGTGAGTGTTAAAGGTGAACAATCCTTTTTGTGAATCAGCCCTAAGAATGAAAACCTCTGACTGTGTTTTTACCTAGGAGTAGCAGGCATGCCTTTGTTTCTGGCTCTCTCGCTCTCGCCCATCTTGTCCATCCAGGTTCCACAGTTAAAGCGGTTTCCTCCACTCACAAATCCTGTAGCTGGGTCTACTTTAGCCGTCACATTAAACCCTGAGGATAAAGGGGGAGGGGAGATCACACACACTGTGTATTGACAGACTTCAACGATGTGATTATATTAGGATCAGATAGAAAGTGATGTGTTCATTCATGACTCTCTTGTAAATGATCATTCAGTGATAAACATGTGAAGTCACACCTTCGTCTTTCATGTGCATGTCTATCTTGGGTCCAGCATTTCTCTCTCTGAAGGAAATCCCCTCCAGGTGGCGCTGCAGAGCCTCCTGGATCACATCATACAGAGGCTGCTCCTACACACACACACACACACACACACACACACACACACACACACACACACACACACACACACACACACACACACACACACACACACACACACACACACACACACACACACACACACACAGGATGAAGGAGAGGATGAAGGAGAGGATGAAGGAGAAGAACATTACAAACTGTATGACAGCCAGTGATCGCATCACGAGCAGGTGTGTGTGTGTGTGTGTGTGCTCGCGTACGCACCATCTCTCCAGGTTTGCAGGGCTCACAGTCATCCGTCGGGTACATGCGTGTGACAGGGCAGCGAAGGATTTCAATGCCGTGAGGAACGTGGGTAGCATAGTCCTGAGCAGGAAGTACGGATAAGGAGTAAGCATGACTTCTTTAATGTGACTGCAGGTAACATCAGTCACACCTCACACACCCTGAACACAAACGGTTGAAACTCCTCCCCTCAGGTCAGTGTCACAGAGCTGTCACTCTGATGAATGCTGAACAATCACAGAGTGTCAGAACTGTTCCTCCTGCAAACACCATCCCCTGATCTGTCATTAACCAATGAGCACCCTCTTTGAATCTACAGGAAAAACTATCCACCTCATGTTTATAAATCCATATGTTACCTAACTACATTATTTGAGTCTGACAATAAACAACACGTTGGGTTTACAGCTTGCTGATCACTGAAGTGTTCACTCTGCATCCCCTCCCACTCTGCATCCCCCTCCCTCACATGCTGCCTGTGTGTACCTGGACGCACTGCAGCCACCACCACACAGCATCGCGACAGTTGTACCGAGCGCAGCGTCCTTCACCCAGCAGGTTGGGAATTAATCCGTGACGCAGCGTCCCTGCAAAGGCCAGGATGATGTTGCTATGGAGACCAAGAGACAGAGACAAGTCACGCTAGGATTTTTCAGACTGATGCTGTCTGATGGATAATTATATTATGAAAGCATGAATACTAAGACCTACAGACACACACACACCACACACACACACACACACACACACACACACACACACACACACACACACACACACACACACACACACACACACACACACACACCGAGCTTCAATGTGTCTCCCTGTGAGCAGCAGGAGTCCTCTGAGAGCGATGAAGGTGTCTCTTCCCCAACAACGGAAGATTCCAGACGAGAAATGAGGAAGACCTGAAGAATATTTAAATATTTAAATATCTGAAATATTGATTTTCATGAAATCGATCTCGCACTCTTGAAGATTAAAGACGAATAACTAATCCTTAAAGGTATTACAAGCGAGACAAACACTTGTTACCTGCAGCCAGTGAGACGCAGCACTGCTCCTTCTGGCCTGTGATTGGACTGATGCGGTAGGGAACGTCTTCCAGTTTGGTAGAGAGGGGCGGCAGGGCGGGGAAACGTCCCACGCCACACATCTGAACTGAACCCAGAGCCAGGTGACGCACAAAGGTCGAGCCATTCTGGACAAAACTTTTTAGAGGAGACAGGAGATTGTTTTATTTTGAAAGAAATCAGCTCATCATCAGTTTGAAGTATTAATTTCAGCCTTCAGACTCCACGATACCTGGACATGAGCTTGTTGGTGGCGTCCAGGGCCGTGGTGTAGGTGGACACCAAGATGGCGTCAAAGTAACAGGGGACAAGGTAACGAGGGATGTGCTTCAAGTAGCTAAACATGGCCACCAACCACTGACCCACCTGTACAGAAACACACACAGCGTTACTAATCGGCTTAACGATCAGGATTTAGGACTACTGGTGCCGGGTGTATTTCAGATCTGACCTGGGCCAGCGGTCCCTCTTTGTGGATCAGTCTGTTGGACACGTAGTCGATCAGCCAGTCTCCCTCTCTCAGGTTAGCGCACACAGGATGGCCCAGGTCGTTGTTGGGACGGATATCGGCGAATACTGACATCAGACCTGCAAACACACACAGACACACTCATAATCATCAACATCATAATCATCATCATCATCATCATCATCATCACCACCATCATCATCACCATCATCACCATCACCATCACCACCATCACCATCACCATCATCATCATCATCACCATCACCATCACCTTCACCATGATCATCACCGTGTTTATCCAGCTCTGCATGGGTCTGTAAACCTTTCTGTGTTCTAACCTCTCTCCATTTTTCAAAAGCATCTCCAATATTGATCCTAGTTTGAGCACGTTTCTGCTCGTGGAGCTTATTAGAAACATGCAGAGGCTTTTTAGGTCGGGTACAATCACTTCTATCTGAACCACTTCTGTTGACCACTTCCATCGCTGCAACACCTGTTGGTTTGACCTGATAACTGCTCTCATATCTGACAAACAGAGGGAGTCTGTAGTCATGTATGATCCTGTGCTTGATGTTTAACTTTGTTTTATAGAATGATTGTTTGAATCCTGTACTGTTCTGTCTGTTTTATTGTTGTGCTTGCTGAGTTCTGTTCTTTACTGTTGTTGAGTCTTATGTATTTTAAAGGACCAGTTAGCGTCGGCATTTCAGATCAGCTTAGATTATAAATGCTGTAGTTTGTGGTATTGGTTCCCTTTACAAATACACATTAAATAAAAACACAAATAATGGAAATAAGCTTTTGCTTTATAATATTACTCAAATCCAACGTGTACTCCACACAGAAAGGACCTTACAGCCCCTGTGTACACATGATGGATTAGAAATCACAGTCTGTGTAACTGCAGTATATAACATACCTTGCAGTCCAGCATATTTGAAGCTCTCCCAGCCCGGGATGCTGTAACAGCCTCCGCCATCTTCTTGCTCTTCAGTGTCACAGCGGAACAGCAGCACGTTCAGGTCGGCTAGCGTCAGCTTAGACATCAGCCTGACAAACACACACAGATCCAACGTTAACACTTTAAGGGTGTAACAAAAATAAATCCTTCCTCATACTCATAGAGAAGCTGTCAGAATAATAAAATATCCTGCTTCAGTATAAACGTACCACATGTTTTAATATCAAGTTAATCAGCATCTTCTGTGACCGTATGTATGTGCACAAAAGAGTCCAGCCTGTTCAACTAATGGAACAGGACTGCATGTTTTTTAAACTGCATCCTTCCAAAGCTTTACTTTGATGAGTCAATAGATCATTCACAGTTTAAAGGAGTTCTGCACAGATTTATTTAGTCATCTCACCTGAAGGCCCCACAGCCTGTTGGGAGTTTATAAAAATCATCCTTCTCATTGCTTCCCTCCTTGCTTTTCTATATTTCTTTCTAACCCTCACTAGAACTATCTTTAACGTGTGTTCAACGTGTCCTCACTGTGAGAGTGGTTTCTGCAGGGCCTCAGGTGGGTTGTCCTCGGCCACACTGCCTCTCTTGTATTTGGGGCTGAACTGGGACAGATAATACCTCAGCATCCCCACCACCTTCTGAGCCTTGGGGTCCAAACTCACCCTGAGAAGAGGAGAGGGAGCAAAAAGTAAGACTGATGTCATCAATGTGCTTTTATGAGTGTGTGTGTGTGTGTGTGTGTGTGTGTGTGTGTGTGTGTGTGTGTGTGTGTGTGTGTGTGTGTGTGTGTGTACATGTGTGTTAGAGTGTGTGTGTGTGTGTGTACATGTGTGTTAGAGTGTGTGTGTGTGTGTGTTAGAGTGTGTGTGTGTGTGTGTGTGTGTGTGTGTGTGTGTGTGTGTGTGTGTGTACATGTGTGTTAGAGTGTGTGTGTGTGTGTGTGTGTGTGTGTGTGTGTGTGTGTGTGTGTTTATTACCTGAAGGCGATGACACTGCCGGGCGTCAGCTTCTGGAAAGTGATTTCCTCCACAAACTCTGATGGACCTTTAGACGTCACTCCAGACTTCTTCACCAGAACACTTTGTTCTAACTACACACAGATACACATTATTGATGTTATCCAGATATTCAATAATGAACACAACGATCCTGCTCAGTGACACGTCGTCATATTTACTGGTATGTGCTCTCTGATTTCCACGGTGTACTCTGGCATGCCGTTGATGTATCTGTCATCTCTCTTATAACTCCCAGCATGCCTTTCTACCGTCCTCGCCTCCAGCACCACTTCCTCTATCTTTCCTGCAGAGACAAACAGCTTTAACAAATAGTTAAACAAATACATGCAGACTTCAAAGATGACACATCAAACATAAAGGTGATATTATAGAGATATTGGGTATTATTATTATATACCAGGTATGAACATGGGTGGTACGTTGGAGTCGTACTGGTGGGTTTTGGGGTCCCAGAAAGCGGTCCTGCACACAGCCACGACCGACTGGTGAGTGCTGGGACAGTGACGAGTTATAGCAACGATATCTGCATCCACCTGGTCCACATACACCTGCAGAAGGAGAGACGATTAAACCACTGATAAAACATCTTCAGCAGTCACAGATAGTCCAGACTTTCAGTCACAGAGTCCCTGATGGTACCTGAATGAATCCCTGTGCAGCCAGCTCCTGGTGCATCTTGTTCAGGGCCTGTTTCCCAGATATGATGCCAGTCTGCAGCCCCACCTCTGAGATGGAGGTGGGGGACGCAGAGGGGTTCCACTTGGGGTAAAAACGCTCCTCCTTCACTACAGATATCTGCAAACAAAGCCACTGGTTAATAAAGGGATTTTATCTGTTTGAATGTATGTATGCAGTAAGTATCCATGTACCAACTATGGAAGCTGTGACTACAATGTAATGTGACTACAACTATGGAAGCTGTAAATGATTGTATTGAGGCTGGCTGCAGAAGCACAGGAAGTCACATACACACCCATTCAAAAAGGCCAGAAACAAACACGTTTACAGTCTGGTCTATTGTCACATATTATGGGGTGGGTGAATTTTTTTTAATAACTCATCCGTTTTGACTTTATGAAGGATAAGAGTTATTCATGAGAAAGGGGCGTGGCTGAGCTGACTGACAGGCGGTAACAGTGTATCTGTTTGTCAGGAGGCTTAAGACCCGCCTCAGCTCTCAGCCTGGTGCTAGGATGAGACACTATTTCACATACGGTGGACGCCATCCATAGCCTTAAAGTCCCCTTCAGTAACCATCGGGTGACATCACTGAGACTACGTCCATGTTTATATTCAGTTTATGGTTGTTATATATGAGACCATGTTTGGAGTAAGTCGTTTCTTTTCTCCCCCCCAAACAAACATTTGTTACTGTTAAACTCTGTGAATCTATATAACATATAAGTGTAGTGTGTGTGTGTGTGTGTGTGTGTGTGTGTGTGTGTGTGTGTGTGAGCAAATGGAAACAACCTGGTGTGGCACTAGTTCATCGTATCCTCTGGTGGATCCGGTGGCACAACAGGCCATGGAGACCATGGCAGAGCTGGGGAGGGAGTCCAGGGCTGAACGCAGCTGAGTGACGGACAGAGAGGTCAAAGTTAAAGTTTCTGTTTCCTTCTAAATCACAGAGCGGTTATCCGGCTGTAAACAAAGACCCTCATACCCCGACAGAGACCTACCTGTATGGGACACTCGTTGTCATGGGTTACATCCAGGAACATGGCGTGAGCGATGGAGGGCATCAGTGGGCGGAGACTGGGCTGGACAAACGCGCCGACCGGCTCGCCTCCATACCGATGCACCAGGCGACCTTCTTCATGGCTGTCAGCAGCTGACATGGCCTCTGCGCATGGAGGGGGGAGAGTTAAAGGAAAGTTCAGTTATTTCAAAAAAGAGAGGGGGGGGGTTCATGCTCAATGTGCATGCTTTAGTTAATACATTAGGTGCACAAAGCTCACAGCCAGGACAGGAACCACATCAAACGATTTTATTTATATGTGATATTTAACCAGAATCTTTTCCTTTTATCTGCTAACGTTTTAAGATTATGATGTGAGTATGTGTTTGTACTCCTGGATACACAGAAAGGTGACAATAGATGAAAACAACTGGAATCAATGCCAATCAATGCCAGGTAGACTTCATGACAGGAAGTGCTGAACAACACCCGACTAACACACTTCATCTAAGACTTTTTAGTATTAAATATTTTACTGTTACTACATGAACGTCCAGCATCGACACAAACCTGGCACTTTAGAGCCCCTTAAACCATCATGCAGCTGATCACATTTACATTCTCAAACTCAAGCATGATTTTCTGCTGTGTAAGGATAATCTAAAGTTTGAATAGAAACTTGGAAAGTCTGAGTAAATGTGGGCAGATAGATAGAGGACTGACTTTCTTTCATGAATGCAGACACCTTGCAGACTAACATCATAGTTGACTTGATAGCCATCTACTTTTTATCAGTTCACATGGTGCATGTACATTTCTTGCTCACATGTGTTTTGTAATATGGTCTCAGGTTCTGACTAATAAAAATATACATCTGTAGAACGCTCAGGGTATAAGATCGTAAATGATTCATCCGTTCACTCACCATGTGTAAAACTTATAACAGGATCTGCCGACCTTGTTGTCTATGCTTCTAATCCACAGATTGTATAAAATATGGACGTAATCTCAGTGATATCACCCACTGGTCTCTGGTGTGGTTCTGAAGCCTAACAATGGTAGCTGCCATTTTGGAAATGCTGTCTCAACCAAACTTTTGGTGGAGCTGAGGTGGGCTTTAAGTGTCATGAAAAACAACTACATCATCACGCTTAGCAGTCCCATCAGGGTCATGCAACTTATTATGAACAGGTCATATCCTTTCATCAAATCAAAACAGAGTTATAGAAACATTTTACAGTACAGTGTGTGCCCATAAAGACAAACACTGTTGATAAACACTGTTTTATCAAGTGTGGACGCAGCCTTAGTCAGTGTGTTTTCAATTATTTTCATCATGTGATTGGGTCTCATATCAGATTTCTTTACATTCACTATCAGTTGTTTTTTAATACAACTTTCATCACAACTGATCATTTAATTGCCATCACCACTTTTCAATGTAGCTAACTTTTGTTTTGAGCCTACATGTACTTCAGTTCAATGGACTCCTTCACACAGGCAGAATCCAAAGAAAGTCCTGGAGCACATGAATCACTTGTTATACATATATTAACGTGCAAAGGACCTACATTAAACTATTTTTAATGTATCTAAGAGCACTGAGCACTGATCTGTGGAGGAGCTGAGGAGCTACTTTGATTATATGTGTTTCTATTATTGCTTTATTGGTACCATGTCTTTGTATTTCACTCTTATACACTCAACTATTTAAATTCAGCATTTGTTTGATGCTCTGTGGTGTAGCTCTTATTTCACTGTTCTGTTATATTGGAGCAGTCTGGGACTTGAATTTCCTGCAGGATCAATACATTCATTATCTTATCTAATCACCCATCTGAGTGTGCTGCATGCACACAGGCTACATACATCCTTACCTGTAGATCCTAACAGTCCTGTCCACCAACAGTCATGGTGATGAGTGAACTGTTTAGAAATGTGTGTGTGTAGTTTGTGTGTCAGTGACTGTACCTCGGATGAGTGATGAGATGCCTAGCTTGGTAACAAAGACGTTATCCAGCTCCTCGCTGCCAGTGAAGAGCTCAGCCACCACATACAGGTTAGGACAAACTGTTCTGGCCACATCCAGCATGTACTGGTCAGCCACAGCAAGGCAGCACACAGAAACCAGTCCAGACAGCACAACGGGTCAGGATGAGAGAGATAAGTGAGGGGAGTGGGGGGGGTGGGGGGGGGGGGGGGGGGGGGGGGGGGGTGATGGAGAAGGAATAAGACAGACAGAAAGAGGGGGAGGAGTTATGTGGAGGAGAGAAACAGTTAGTGGTAACCACAGCATGCAGTCACACCGGCCAAGAGAGAAAGAGAGACGGGGGGGAGGGGGGGGGGGGGGGGGGTTGCAGATGATGCAGTGAAAAGGAGAGAAAGAGACAAAAAACATAGAGTCAGTCCATGCCTGATAGTTGTACCTCGTATCAAGCTGCTTATTCCCAGCCGGTTCACAAACACATTGTCAACCAGCTCGCTGCCTGTAAACAGCTCAGCAATCACAAACAGATTGGGTCTGACCCGCCGGGCTGCGTCTAACATGGCCTGGACGAGACGGACAGCAGCACACACACACAGGGAGAGAACCAGAGTCACGCTCATATACAAGAAGGAATCCAAACCTTTTAGACTTTTTACTGACACTCATGTCTGTGGTCTGATACACCCGCAGGTCAAAAGCACTGTTTTCATTTAGTTGTAAATTTGATGAATCAAAAGTGAAAGTTAGATATTTTGATCCGGTTTCGCCTTCATCAGATCAAGAGCAAAAAAGCTCCAGCAACACTCTCCATGCACTTCAGGAGTTGGTGAAGTTCTGCCCAGCAAACTTTACTCTGATGCTTTATGAGACGGGAGAGCTGAAGAGAGACAGGAAGTGCTGAGAGGAGGAGCAGGTCGCTGCAGCTGGGACTACAGCCTCTGTTCATGGGGCGTCTGACAGAACCGCTAGGCTGTCCTTGTTAAAACAAAATAAAAATCTGTTCTCCCTGAAAAATAGAATGAATCAAGTATAATAAAAATGCATAAAGACTTGGTGATGGTCTTTTCTTTGACGACACTTTACCAGTTGAATTTAACGTTTTGCTTCTTTAACTCAACTGAAACAACGATGAACGACTTATAGGATATTAAAAAACTCTTACAAATAGGATATGGTAAAGTATATCAGCTGGTGTCTGTTTCTTGTTTGGGTCACACATATGCAATAAAAATATGAATATAACTAATATGCAGCTGAATTCCTCATTAATAGTCCTGCCTTGCTGCGCTGTGTCAGTGTCAGTGATTGTACAAAGACCCTCAAAAAGATCCTGTTGTTGAGCATGACCTTCTATTGTAGGTGTAGGTCAGGCCTGAACCTGAGCATCATGACATTACCTCGGCTACATGCAGAGGTGTAGAGTGGCAGTTATCCAGCCTGACTCCATGGAAGTACTTGGCAGTTATCTCGGTGTATTTCTGCATGTGTGCCCACAGGTACGGGCAGTCCTCAGGACCCTGACCATACCGCAGCTTCACACTGTCTCCCCAGCAGACCAGCTCCCGACGCAGGTACACGTTGGAGCCTGAAGGTGGAACATGCACAGGGGTCACTATGTCATCAGGGCACCCGGTTCAAACTCTGACGTCTGTAGAGTTTTAATGTGTGTACCTGGCTCGGCAAAGTTACGCAGCGGATCGTCCCCCATGACCCAGCCGTTGTGAGCCAGGAAGTGACACGCCTTGCCCGGCTGGTCCAGCAGCTGCATCTCCTGCTCCAGAGCCATGTCCTGAAATGGGAAGGTGAAATACCTGAGACAGACAGGTGAGAATACAGAGGTTAGATAAACCTGAGGTACCGGTTTGACCAGAAAGCTGCAGGAAAAGGAACTGAAAAAAAGACTTTTGTGGCATAGATCGTTTTTTTGCCTTCCTTGATTTGGACTCAGGTCAAGATTTGTTTTTGTGTTTTTTTGCCTTTATTTGATTGGAGAGTGGATAGAGGAGAAAACGTGACAGAGTGGGGAATGACATGCCGGGAAAGGAGCCAAAGGCAGGACTTGAACCAGGGCCTCCTACATGGGGGTGGGACCTAACCGCTAGGCCATCTGCTCCCCATCACTCTCTTTCAAACTCCAAGGCTCATCTGACATAAAACAGTTATTTTAAACTGCAGAACACCAGAGTTACTTTCCCCGTCTGGTATTTTTTGTGATTATCAAGAAATAAATTGTGTTGGTTCCAAAAGAACCATCAAAACAACAAAGTCAGACGACGTAAAAAGACTACTTACGTCAATGGATCGCTGTCTTCAAACCACCTAACTCCATTGTACTCGGAGAACACAGAAGTGGATGTTCTGCTGCTCCATCAGTTAGTTTGACTGTTTGACTTTGGTGTTTATTGAGATCAATCACAGTATTGGTGTAATACCAAACATCTGAACAATCAAGGCAGAGGTAAAAAGCAAAAGCAGATTCCATTTTTTGTGGAGCACATCTACTGTTTTTGTGAATGGAGTCAGGTGATTTGAAGAAAAAAAAAATCCTCCCCCTCTTGAACAAAAAGGTTGATCTTTTCTGGATCCTCAGGAACCACTTAGAGCAACAATCAGAGCCTGTCTGAATCACTCTGAGGGGATGTCCTTAAAGGTTACTTTGCAGGAGGTTTGACTGCTGCAGGCTTAAGTCATCTACCGGAGCAATTCCAAAACTGTTGTCCCATTTAGTCTTAAAGACCCTGTGATATACTTAAAAAAACAGGTTTATGAACACTGAATGTGAGGGTGTTACCTGGTAACCAGAGGGTTCTTCCTGGTTACAGGGCCCAGTTTGGGGCCATGGTCCTCCAGACGCTCATACACGATGTTTCCCACAATGCAGTTGGCAGCCTTTAGAAGAAGAGAAGAGCACTGTGAATATACAAACTACACTTTGTTGTCATGTTGTTTTACTTTATGAATAGATAACAAAGCTGTGCTATAAATGACAGGAGGAAACTTAAATACATCAATATCTCCTCTGAGAGCCAACCAGTGTCAGGTCCACCACACTCGGCTGGTGGGGTCAGCAGCAGTAACCCTGCCATCTGCGCTCACCTTCTCCTGATGCTGCTTCATGATCTCATGCTGCTCCTCGTTCAGCGCGTTCAACTTCTCTCTCAGCCAACCACAGCAATCCTCGACGTGCTGAGGGGAAGGGCTGTACATAGAGAGGGGTAACATGAAGCCAAAAGACAACCACTCTCCATACAGCACATACAGTACATATAGGGTGGACTGTACTGTATATACATGCAGACTGAAATAGTTTAGAGGATCTCTAACTGTGGGTGTCTGGTTCACACTCGTCTCTTTGAGTTTACAATGATGGACATCTTCTGTGTTCTGTGTTTGTTCTCACTTTTCTAGTTTTTCATCGTCGGCTGATATCCTGAGATCTTAAAGCTGGCACTTATATATTGCACTGATTCTGTTCAATAAATGTTCGATTTGGTCCAAAGCAGGACAGGGAGACCCCATACAGTCCAACCTTTCGTATATATGATATTCTTACATCATATCCTGTTATTCAATCTCCTTAATGTGTGCATGAAGAAATCACCTCGAGCAGCACTTGAACAGAATTTGATTAGCTACAAGAAACGTCAGTCATCGGCACAGATGCTTTGCAATTGGCCAGTACAGAACAGAGGCCGGCGCCTCCTTTCAACTCAGACTCTCATTGGCTATGAAGCCGACCACCGAGCGGTCTGCTTCGGTTCAGTACGGTTTGGTACGATCAGTAGTGTACCCTTACTTGGTAGGCGGGATGTAAGGTAGATGGGGATAGCTGCATCAGCTACGTAATAGCATGACATCATAGCAGGTGCCCTTTAGGGTCGGATCATTACTCTCGGCATCCCAACAGAAGGGTAGCAAAAAAGAAGGATGGTAAGGGTCAGTTATTTTTGGTACCCTTCCCAACTGTTGACAGTGGATTTTCTAATAAATGCGTACTGTACCAAACGGGACCGCTTGGTGGAAGTGGCGCTTTATAGGCTGGGAACATTGAATGGAAGGTCCTAATTGGCCAAATCAGATGTCAATGAAGAGGTCAGAATGAGACCGACATTTTGATCTGTCACAGTCAAAACAAAATACAGAAAATACAGTGTTTGCAGAACTGAAGCAGTCTGTGGATCTTTATGGATGAAATGTGTTTGGATTCAATCTTTATCTGGATCTGGATCATGGGGACCCTTGCAGATGCAGCAAGACCGTTTTGTTTAAATATAATGATCGGTAGAGTACAGTCATTCTTGGTGATGGTGAGTCAAAAGACTCACTTCTGATCTTCTTCTTCTGAAGAAATAGAGACTGGCCTGTTTTTTTAAAATTTCTATGAGCTGATAATGAAAACTTTGACAAACGCCGAGCAGGTACTTTGTTAGTCTTACCTGTGAGGTACAAAAGTCTCCAGAGCCGAGTCCATGTCCACGGTGTTTCCATAGCGACGGTAGTTTGGGTCTTGGATGATCCTGAGGCCCTTCTCTCCTCCAGTCTTAGCCAGGTTAGGTCTGCTGCCTAAAAACACACAAACAGAGAGCTAATGTCTCGGAACGAGCACACTAACAGCTTCAGGTCTATTTGAACCCCTCATTAGCATGTTCATTTAGCAGCTAAAGTTAACGTAGTTAGTACGCACCTTTCTGCAGCAGAGCCCTGAACTGATCCACAGCACCGTCCACCCGGACCTGGAAGAACTCCCACAGCTTGATCTGAGGAAAGACCTCCTGCCACAGCACACTGCGGACGGCCTGACACACACACACACACACACACACACACACACACACACACACACACACACACACACACACACACACACACACACACACACACACACACACACACACACACACACACACACACACACAGATATTCTAATAAAGTTTCTTCTGCACACATTTCCTGCCTACACTATGAGCTGGAAGAATGCCCGATCAATATGATATCAAAACTCAGCCGAGAGCTCAACAGTGGTGCTCAGATCAAACTGACTGACTCTGATTTGTGTTTTCTTACATTCAGATGGCTCTCGTTGGTAATGTTAGCAGGAAGTCCTTTAGCCTCGTAGCGTCCTTCTGCCATTCTGGTGGTGAGATGCCAGATGGCTCTGTCTAACACCCAGGCCGGTCTGAGGTGGGGCGAGTTCACCAGGTTGTAGCCACACTCGGGATGATCCTTGATCCACACGCTGTTAGCAGCTGTAGAGAAATGTAAAATCATCATCATCATCATTCATGAATCAAACAACTGAATGAATCGATGAATACATTATCCTTCAACAGCCTCAGTTTGGATTAAATGGTCATAACAGACGAGGTAAACTACCAGGTTTGTGTTAACAGCTATTTATTCATTCAAATAAGTCTCAAATATCCAGTTATCAGGACAAAACTCTGAGGATCTGTTGATTTATATCGACCACACATAGCGGTGTGTGTAGTTAAGAAGAGAAAAGCTGAATTTAAAGATCTTCTTCAGATTGATGAAGTGTAACACACTACAATAACCTACAAATGTGTCCCTAGTCCGTCTACAACCCCCCAATTATGAGAAAAGTCCATCCTCTCTGTCTTCTGTCTGCTCCACTTTTCAGAAAATGTGTGCTCAAACAGGCCGTTTGGAGATTTTCCCTTCATGACATCACAAAGGGCCCCTCCCCCAGGTGGGTGACACTCCCACAGCTAGGTGTTTGTTCTGCCCTCTGAGTCTGCCTTCTCACCTTAAACAATAGGACATGGAGCGAGAAAGACAGAGTACACCCAAGTCCTTCCAGAGAGGGGGCGTGGTCAGACACAGCTTATTTACATATTTAAAGCTACAGACACAGTAGTTTACGTTTTTGACCCACACAATTCCTCAACACATCTGAACATTTCAGCTTAATTGAACAACCCTGATGGGAAAAACAAAAACATGATTTTATTTATAATATTGGCAAAAATAAGATGTACCAGCATTTAGCTATCAGGACATTTCCTCTGACATTTTCCTGTGAACCTAAATAAGAGCAGATGTTTTAGGAGGCTTCATTGAAAATTAATTTCAAGTCAATTTCCTGTCAGTAAGAATTGATTATTTTAAGGATTGTTGAGATTAACAGAAAGACAGACTAGGTTAGACAGACAGAATATAAAAAACTCAGTCCATCTTTAACCTTTAAATATGGCTCATTTTACAGACCTCAATGACCTGTACTGACCTGTACTGACCTGTACTGACCTGTACTGATCTGTATTTGACCTGTACTGATCTGTACTGATCTATACTGACCTGTACTGATCTGTACTGACCTATACTGATCTGTACTGATCTATACTGACCTGTACTGATCTGTACTGACCTGTACTGAACTTAATGAAATGTACTGATCTGTACTGACCTATACTGATCTGTACTGATCTATACTGATCTATACTGATCTGTATTGACCTGTACTGACCTGTACTGATCTGTACTGATCTGTACTGACCTGTACTGACCTGTACTGATCTATACTGACCTGTACTGACCTGTACTGACCTGTACTGATCTATACTGACCTGTACTGACCTGTACTGAACTTAATAAAATGTACTGATCTGTACTGACCTGTACTGACCTGTACTGAACTTAATAAAATGTACTGATCTGTACTGATCTGTACTGACCTGTACTGACCTGTACTGACCTGTACTGATCTGTACTGACCTGTACTGATCTATACTGACCTGTACTGACCTGTACTGACCTGTACTGACCTGTACTGACCTGTACTGACCTGTACTGAACTTAATAAAATGTACTGATCTGTACTGATCTGTACTGACCTGTACTGACCTGTACTGAACTTAATAAAATGTACTGATCTGTACTGATCTGTACTGACCTGTACTGACCTGTACTGAACTTAATAAAATGTACTGACCTGTACTGAACTTAATAAAATGTACTGACCTGTACTGAACTTAATAAAATGTACTGATCTGTACTGACCTGTACTGATCTGTACTGACCTGTACTGACCTGTACTGACTTTCCTGTGGGGTGGGTTTGGAGTACAGAATGTTATTTCTTAATACCCAAACTGTACATTGACCCCCTTTACATATTTGGAGATTTAAATGCTGATATTTACTGTTAACACATTGATTCTTATTTGTCAGTCAGTCACATTTTTTGAACGTGTTTCTGATATTTCTCTGTAAGTCGTCTCGTTCACAGATGTTACCGATCCACTCAGTGTGCTTTACTCCCTCATTGTTATTATTCTCACTCGGCCTTTCTGTTCAAGTGAGCCCTGCTACGCATTTAGCATGCTGCTCACTCACACTCACACACCACATACTTCACAATGTGTGTGTGTGTGTGTGTGTGTGTGTGTGTGTGTGTGTGTGTGTGTGTGTGTGTGTGTGTGTGTGTGTGTGTGTGTGTGCGTGTCTTATGAAAGAGAAACCACACTAGTTATTTGTCAAAAACAATGAAGTTATGAAGTCATGAATCTGTGTCAGGGTCTTGCCCTGACACAGATCCCCCCCCCCCCCCCCCCAAAAAAAAAAAAGACTTCCTCCATGAGAACAACTTGTTCTCATGGAGAACTGCTAAAGTACAGGAAATTTAGAAGAGGGGCTTTTAGCCCTGATCATTTCATATTGGTCAAGTACCTACAGTACTTTCTTTAAACTCTCTTTAAACATAATTTGATTTAAACTGCAAAAAAAGAAAAAGAAAAAAACAAACAAACAGGTCTTTCAAACCAGACGTTGAAGACAGAAGATGAGGAGTGCTAAAACAACAACCAAGAGAATGATCCCGGCCCTGACAGATAACCTCCTGTAAACACACCGCTAACACAGAGAGAAGTGAGTGAACTCTGTGGAGGCGGAGTCTGTGGACTCCCGACCCTGTTCATCAGACTTTTAACTGTACATTTAATATGCAAACACTGGTACATATACTGTGTAAACAAGGTGATCAATAACAATATCTACTGTGTGTGTGTGTGTGTGTGTGTGTGTGTGTGTGTGTGTGTGTGTGTGTGTGTGTGTGTGTGTGTGTGTGTGTGTGTGTGTGTGTGTGTGTGTGTGTGTGTGTGTATATATATATATATATATATATCATGTGTTGTAAGTGCCCTTCATCTGTACTCACACACGATAACAGACTTAATGTGTGTGTACTCACCGGTGTGGTTATACACCACGTCTGTAATACACAGCATGTTCCAGTCTTTCTTCAGCTTCTCCACCAGAGCCCCCACATCCGCCCAGCTGTAGTTCTGACCCGGAGAGCTGAACTCGGGGTTAAAGGTCAGCTGGTCTGCCAGCGAGTAACAGGACCTGGATTCTCCCAGAGTCTGCAGGGGGGTGAAGTGGATCATGTTGTATCCTGTGACAGAAGACACACACACACACACACACGCACACACACACACACTGTTACTGTGCCAGAACGTCATACTTTTTCACATTACTAAAAAATGACAATAACATGCATAGTGTGAGCGCCACGCAGGCTGCACACCTGACTCCTTGGCGACCCTCAGTCTGTCTGGCCAGTCGTCCATGTATCCCAGACATTTGGACAGGTAGGTCTGGATGGTGATGCAGTCTAAAGGGAGCACATGAAGGTCAGGTCCAACTCGAAGGACCGGGTCAACAACGATGTATCCACTTCCTGAACGCTCTGTGTCGCTGCAGAGAAAAATAAACGAGACAATATGATCACCTGAACAGAATCAAAATGACTCCTATACAAAGAAATCAAGTTTGACTTTCTCAGCAGTGGAACCGCCTGCCTCCTCACATCAGATTGAATAACTCATTCCATCAGAGCATGGATCAGACATCACTTTTGACCCTTTGAAAGCAGTTCAAGTGTTTCTGTTTTGGAATAAGACTTTTCAATATTTAATGCTGTCGAGTTTTGTCCCGTGTAATCATGACTCGTTGACGACCTCGCTCGTTGCTTGTTTTGCTGGTTAGCTGTTTATGCCTTTCAGGTGTCAGGATGGTCGTGGTGGATTGGGAGCACCTGGGCCAGGTGGTGCTCAAAATCCATAAGAGAAGGCCCTAACTGGGGGAGACAGGGGAGAAACAGATGGGAGAGGGGCTGCTCCCTGATGCTCCTTGTTACTTTTTTAAACATTTATTTATTTATTTTCTTATGTGTGAATAAATGTGAACTTGTTTTTTAGAGTCACATTTATTTGTCACTGGTTGTGAGCTGCCCGTGACATCATCATTTACATTCCTCTTACTATCAGCTCTGGATGTTTGAAATGTGCCAAACAAAAACATTTTCCACTATAATGAGGAAGAATACGTTTGTAAGTGGATCTTTAATGAGACTGTTTTTATAAAACCTCTGGTTAAAAGGTCAAGAATGAGTTTGTTTAGTTCATTTACAGTGAAGTATGATAAGTGAACTGTCAACAGTCCTTCAGTCAGCACAGACAGTCTACAAACATCCAAGATAAAACCTGATGTCACTCTGTCTGGAGTCACTTATCCTGTAGACCAATCAAGAGGACTGTCTCTTACCCGTATCCAAAGTAGTACTCGTAGGAGCCGGCCACCTGCAGGTCCAGAGAGCAGAACTTGTCAGAGTCATCCTCCCTTCCTGTCGGGTAGTTCCACGGTAACACTCGGAAGTTGTGTCGTTCAAAGCGCTGACCATCCAGAGGATAGTTGGTGTGCAGCGTCACCCTCCTGCCCTGAAGACTCGGACCCAGACGGAACTGGAGCTCAAAACCTGACGGGACGCAGAAACGTTTGCTTTGTTGTTTCAGCATGTGGTCATGTCATCTCAAAAGCAGCTCTGCAGGCTGAACCATCAGGTGCATGGTGAGCGTAAATACTCGCTCGCCCCCCTCCATCCACACACTGACCTTTTATAGACTCAACATCAGCACAGAGTCTTCAACAGACTGAAATAAACAAAAGGGATAGGCTACACATCCAGTCACTCAGAGGAGGATTAGCTGAAGAGAAATGTCAGACTTTGTGTAGCCTTGACGAGCACAGGGTCGTCTATATTTAGTCCAGTTTAACAGCCAGTCCACAAAGTCCCTATCAGGTTCACTGTGCTGTAAATGTCAAACTGTACACTTCTCCCTAAGACAACGAGCTACTTCACCTTCATCCAACACACACACACACACACACACACACACACACACACAGTGTTGTCTATCTGTCCATACAGTCTATGGTTAACACCAGGAGTAACTTTATTCATTATGCACAGACTAACACAAGCATTTAAACACTAAACAAAGAGTAGCCTACACAATGATAACAAACCTCATATAGCGTCCACAGGTCATTACTGTTTGAGTGCAGAAAGGAAGAACTGATCTCAGTTTCCTTTACATGTTTATGATAAGAAGAAACAGCAGTTACATCAGAGACAGTGACACAGGTTATACTGTAGTCATCCTGAGACTCTCCTGCTTTAATATGCAAATCAACACAAATCCTATTTTTCTTATTTTTTAATGCAGACTCAGCAGAGAAAGGAGACTATGATGACAGACTTCAGTGACGACGTGATCTAACACTTTGTTTCATCATGACGTCTGCTGATGATTCTCTACAGCTCTGTTAACTATCAGTGAAAGAACTGCAGACTCAAGTGAACAAACTGAAGATGTTTTGTTATTAACACACAGATCCCAGTTATGAAATGTCCGCCTGATCAATGCGCTGCATGTTAGCTCTGATGAACCCGTCGGAGGACTTACTGCTCTGACTTCAAAACTTTTACTAGAGATAAAGAAAAGGAGGATCGTTCATGTTGCAGGTACGTCTTTAATTCTCAGACTAAACTTTCCCCTGTGTGTGCTCAGGTTTGGTGTGTGGAAACATCCGGATTAGTGTGCAAAGTGCAACCATAGTTGTCTGAGTGGTCCTGTGTTTGAATAAATACTTCCAGAAAATGTCAATAAAACAGGCTGAGAGCTGGTTTAACTTCACCCTAATGTATGAAACTCTGTATTTTAAAGTCCAGAAAAGACTCCCTCACTCATTAAGGTGTGAAATTAAAGAAAAGGTTTTACCTTGCTCCAGTCTGAACAGAGTTCTCTCTAAGTTTTGCTTGTCGTTCAGCATCAGGACTCGGATCTGCTTCAGGTGCTGAGGCAACATCATGGGAAGATCTCCTCAAAGTGAACTGAAGTCTGGCCTCCTGCAAACAGGACAAAGAACAGCTGACTGACTGAATCCTTTTTTATACTCTCACTGAGACACACAAACAATTTCCTCATTTCACATCGGGCACCACATCCATTAACCAAGAGGAAATGCTTGCACTATGGAGCGGTATGTTGGCACTGAACCTCCAACTGGCATTGTGTTCAGATGAGCCTCGGGTTGACCTGAGCCTAACAAACGCTCACAGCAATGTCTGAGTGACAGCTGTGAGGGATTACAAGTCTACAGACTGAAATCAGGCAGGAAATTCAACCTTTATCTGTCATATCTCTGCAATAACTTTCAGACTCAACATGCAGGAGCTGAGTCAGTGACCCAGGGTGAACCCTCATGAATAGATTCTTATTCACTCATTTATTTTGTTGGTGATTCTTACTGACTAAATATCAAATGCAATGCAATGCTTCCTGCCCCAATTCTTCAAGTTTCAACTTGATGCGACTGAAATGTAAACGAGCCGGAAAGGAAGGCCCTTCAGCTCTGAGGTAACACGCACGGTTTGCAAACGCTGCAACAGAAGTTGTGTCATAATAAAGTAGGCTGCACACAAACCTATGAAGGCTTGACTGAAACTTCTGCTAATATTACATGTCAACAACATACAAAACACAACATGCATGGACAAAAGATCACCTTTAACAGGCTCATCTAATCACTGCCATACATGATTAACAGTTTGGCAGACTCAGCCTCAATAAGTGTTTTTGACGATGAGTTTGTTGACACACATGTTCTGTAATCTGAGGTTTCATAGCATGAGGAAGGACATGAAGTTTGTACCTAAGGGCCAAACAGATGATGCAGCTAAAAAAAACTGATTTCAACACAAACTCTGTTAAAGAAGAGACAACAGGAGCGTGTCTGGCACCCCTCAAACCATAAGTGCACATTTAAAAAACCATTGATGATCCAGGTCCAGGCACTCAGGATGGTTTGAAAAGTAGAAAAGGACTTTAATTCATCAGGCTACAAACATCTAAAATAAACCAACGGCTTGGTCAGGGTGCAGTGACACACTGACACGAAGATTGTTGCTGCAGCGACCACAGGTTGATCTCACCGACATGCTGAAGTATTTCAGATTTTAAGTTGTGTCATTTAAAGACACTTTTTTACAATACATGACTGATGAAGTCATCTTTTATCTTCTCTCTTCTGTTTGCAGTTTGTGACTGTGTAAAGGTACTGATGTAAACGCTGCCTTATTTACCAGCAGTTATAGCTGGAAGAGCCACACAAAATGATAAACCCTTGC